>NC_092862.1:96946734-97085899 GCF_032062135.1 Pyxicephalus adspersus
ATATCAAAAAATGTCCAGGATTGTTAATCTAGAATGTATTTATTTACCACTGCCTTGCATACAGACAGCTCAAACATTTTATGAACAAAAGCCCTAAATAATATGGTGAAATATTGGAAGTGGACCATTGGTACTGATTTTTGGAGAGGACAAATTATATATTAGCCGAAAACAATTGTGTGCGACAGTGGCAATGACTGCACAATTTGGTATCACATAGTAGGTTGGTAGGTGATATGGAGAGACACTCCCCCCCCCCAATTTTGCATACTTTCTCTTAAAAACATTTTATTTTTCTTTAGATTAATTTGTGATTAAATGTTGTAAATAGTTTTATAAACTACATAATAATGTAGCCCTTTTAGGATTTTGACAGTTTATTTATTGACAACCATCGTGTTTCATAAAATGTATGTATAAGTAGCTGGCAATGTCTAAGACATTACAGTTTATGTGGAGTGTGATGGACCCATCTAAATCACTGAACCAACTGTTCTAATGCAGTTGCCACCCCCATGTTTCTTAAGAACAAGTATAGTAGTCTGTGTCTTTCATCAGTTTTCAGGTAGGGAGTAGCCACACTAGGATCACACAATTACATTTTATCTATCACTACAGTCTATCCTAATGATTAACAAGGTAGGAATAACATGTTTTATTGCCATACAGCTTTCTATATGCACTGCAACCTTAGTGATATATATGTGTATAGGAAATAAGCAGAGAAGAGTATAGTGGTACCACCTTTTAATTTGTTCCACAAATGTTTCCCCACATGCTGTCCTCTGATGAACTAAAAGGAACGAATTATGTTAGTTTTTCTATGCTATAGAGTTTATACAAAGCTAGGTATATTAAAATATGTAGTGTTCTGTATGACCTAGCCATAAAATAATACAAAAAAATACTTATATAACAAACTTGTTCTATAGGTAAATTTTTCTAATTTCTAAATGTCATTGGTCAAATTTAAAGACACTGCCACTGATATGGATAGAAAAATATCAGAAGAGCTGTATTGTCTTCTATACTACAATTTTTCTGTGGACCAATACTTTTGTACAACTTTCCTAGGACATTTGAAGACAGAAAATGTGCTGATAATCAGTGTTATTACACAATACCATACATTCACTCAATAAGTGGAGAGTCTCTCTGTTCATTAAGCTACCTCCAGGAAATTATAGAGCTTTCAGTACCTTAAAGGCTTCCACTTCAAGTGCATCAAACAATTGAATAGAGTGGTTCTCTGTTTTAGTGATTAGTAAAAATGAGTTGAGATTAGAGTTGAGACCACTGAAGTTCCTGTGCACACTATAATTTAGTCGAGAATTCACTTATAAAAAAAAGTGAACAAAAAAAAACATTTGTCAAAAATGTGAAAACTATAACTGTTTCCATAATGTGTGTTTATTCTTGATTGATACTGACACGTTCTCTTTTTAGATGTGCTGACTTGGTTCACCCTTGAAAAAAGTTAATAGAAGTAATAGCCATATACAGTTGTGTTAAGTTAGCTGTAAGAGAATTACACCTTTGATATGGTTTTAAGTTAAGGGGCAGGGACATACAATGCTTTAGGTGAATATAACTTTGTTAGTCTTTGGGTTAAATCAATCTGAAGAGTGCATCCAGCTGTAATGTCTCTGTTTTGGACAAAGGAAATGACAAACTTAGAAAATATTCCTAAAACAGGCTAGCTATTGTTGTTGATTCACATGTCCCCTGAACCTGACATGGAGAAAAAAGCACATCAATGGACTACCATTATTCACAAGTCAGACTTATAGAATGAAAACTCGGCTTGCTTTTTAGGAGGTACACTAATTTCTGTTGTAGGTACAACTTAGCTAAATGAGTGTCTTTGAACTACAGCATTACTAAAGACACATAAACAGCATGCTCACTCTCTTCTGATTCAAAAAAGGATAAAAAAACACAGAAAGGTGATAAAAGTACAATTCTGCACCAGGTGGTAGGAGAAGAAATGTAAGCAACATGACAAAAAAAAATATGGACTGTAGTGAAATCTAAGGCATCAGACTACTGTTAAGTTTTATTGTAAAATTGCAAACCCCCACCTTCCTTCAATCACATGTGAGTGACTCTGACAATCAGAACCTGAAATTTTGATGGAGCTAACCCTTAGCAACTACTGGTGACCCGCGTACATGGCATCTTCTCATTGTTATCAGATGAACACCACTACAGCTACTTTATACAAGTGTTGAAATTTATTAGTTATAATTTTCTAATCTTGTGATGAGGTGAATAACCTGGTCTTAAAAATGTTTGAGCCTTCTTGATCTTTCTAAAGTGACCGTAATATAGGCAACACCTTTTTTTTTTATCGAGAGGTAAGAACCAAGGCCTTATATGTTATTATTTGAGTAGTTCCCATCCTGGGTCTAAGGTCCAATTCCAGGCATATTATTTTGACTAGGGTTAGGGCTAGTATTGACTTTCGATGAAAACAAAATTATTTTAGTTGTTCCACAAGATACACCAAAAACTATAATTCTGGCCTGCTGTGAAGCTGAGCACTACAGTTAGTGTCTGTGTCCATTCTTTGCTTAGCCTTTCACAAAGTGCATAACTGCAGGCTTTGTTCTGTGATTGGGTTAGCAAAGATAGGACACAGGCAAAAAAATACAGAAAATATATATATATGTGGGACAGCACGGTGGATCGGAGGTTAGCACTCTAGCCTTTGCAGCACTAGGTCCCAGGTTTGAATCTCGGCCAGGACACTATCTCCATGGAGGTTCTCCCCATGTTTGCTTGGATTTCTTCCAGGTACTCCGATTTCCTGCCGCATTCAAAAATGTTAGGTTAATTGGCTTCCCCCCAAAATTGACTTTAGACTGTGTTAAATAAATGTGACTATGGTAGAGACATTAGATTGTGAGCCCCTCTAAGGGACAGATAGTGACTTGACCTTGTAAAGCGCTGCATATGTGGCACTAATACTGTGTAATAATAACTAAAAGATCCAAGATATGTAAAGCCTGCTCAATTGAGCCCCCAGACCTGGGGTTAACAACAGTTGGTCCAAGGTTTGAAGCTGTGTGTTTATGATGTTTAATGGTGCTCCAAGATCATTACTAGTCTTCCATTGTCAATCAGGTCTATATGAATGTAATAACATTTAAGTAAACTAGTATTCTCCTATAGAATTTGTTCAGGATAGATTTGTGATAGAATGTTTTGGTCTGTTTATTTATTTATCCATCTTGGTTCCATATAAAACTGTTTCTACTTAAGCATGTCTCTGGATATCTCTACTACAGAGTCGTGTCTAGATCAGAGCGTCTACACATGAGTCACTTGGCAGCCCTGCAAATTTATTCTTTGTGACCAAATACTGAACTTTAACTAAGCTTCAAAGTTGCCAAGCTTTTTAAACCTGAAATTAGATTTCATTTCCCTTTGATTATTTTCTTTCAGGCCTACAGTTATATTTTAGTGTCCTTCACCTTCTCCTTTTTTATTATTTATAACCAACACACTTTGAGCAATGACCAGTATTAATTTGTGACCTTCTGTCCTTTTGCCTGATTCACTTCTTTTTCAAACTCAAGATTGAAGCAAATATTCTGTGACTTACTGAGTGAATAATGAAAATTACCTAACCACAGCTTTCTGTAGGAGAAAGGGGATATTTTTCAATTGTAGTTGCTGAGTAAAATAAAATAGATGTGTTATAGGTTATATTATGCTGTTAGAATACAATATTGCTATAGCTGTAACTCCTGCTTGTATAATGCAATAATAAAACTCAAGTGTGTTAATATAATAATTATGTGCAATCTTCCTTTTAAAAAATCCATTTTAGGGAAAATATGTGAAACTATAGAGGAAGTTAGTTTTTTACTAAGCTAAACATGCTGTGAGTTGCTGTGTAAAAATGGTAATTTACTTTAATTATTCTTTTTTTGGTTTTGTGATTTGGGAACCCCTGTCATGCACTATATCTAGGTACCTGTCTATCAGTGCATCCCTACACAATCAATGTGTAAATTATTTTTCTACAAAATACAAGAGATCCTTTTACATATACATGCGCGGTCGGGAGCTGGTAAATATAGTGGTCAGCCGTACCGAAAAGGTTGGCAACCACTGATCCAGACACCCCTGCTGGATAACATAACTAGCCTATGTTACTCACTGCAAATAATCAGTACAATTAGTTCAATACACACCTTGATTTTCTGCCAGAATATAAAAGAGGAGTGAAAATATTATTGAATCATCACTCATTTTGCTCATTGCTCCTATAAGCAGGCCTGTGTGTTAGATTGACAATAGTAAAAAGAGCAACAGAGCAAACTGGCTCCTAATGATGATCCTCTTTCTCTTCTTGTTGTGCAGAGAGGTATAAGAAGGATTTAGGAAATATAGGAAAAAAATAGGTACTTGTACTAACTGTATTTGAAATACATGCAATGCTTTTAAATGAGAACAAAACTGGCTTGGTTGGTATTAAGTTTTTTTTTTATATATGTTTGGATTTTATTTTAATCACTGATTCTTATGTCAATATGTATATGTATATATAAGTGCAGGAAAAAAATGTATTGGCATCAATTTTAGTAGGAAATGTATTACATGATGGTACATTACGATAAGGTGAAGTGTGGTATTTTACAATTCATAGGTCTGTTAGACTGTTAAGACTTAACCCCTTCTCTTTACCATTAGCACCCTTTGAAGTCAACCTGCAATGAGTATAGTTGGGTTTATATCTGCAGCCCTAAAACATAATTTTACCAATGCTGTGCTGCAATAGGTAATTTGCATGTTTCAGAGATAATATAAATATATTAAAGAGAGACCACTACTTTACAAATTCTGCTGAGTCACAAAAAGAGGCTTTAAAACAGCAGTATTAGACCAAATGTTGACAGACAATCAAAAGTTTATAGTAATGAAATGTGAAGGATAAGCCAACGTGTTTCGAAGCTGCATGCTTGCATAGGTAAAGAATTAAACACTGAACTCTCACTAATATAAGAGGACTTCAGCAGCTGATTGCAAAGTCTTTGCACTTTGAAAAATGTCCAGGTTAGCCTTAATAATAGTGTGCAGTCTTATGGTGCTTCACCACGTTATAAATGACTGCTTTCTACAGTGTTTTTTTTTTCTTTTTTTAGCTTTTAATTGCAAACCTTTTAAAGGTAAAGGACTTATGACACATTAAAGAAGCCATACTGTATAATTCAATCAAATCATATTTGTGTGGCTAAGATATGGGCAGGTATTATGTGCCACGAGTAGATAACTATTATTTGTTCACCAATATACAGTACTTTAATCATAGACCATCCAAATTAGCAGTAAAACTCCCCTTATCTATATACATGTTAAGTAAGTCAAGCAGCCATAAGGCTGTTTCTGGAGCATTACCATTCATATGGCATTATAGAACCATCCACACATGCTAGGTCCCTGTTTCACAAACTGACCCTCTTGTGTGTCAAAAGAGCAACTGCGCACCGGCATTGCAGTGCAAAACATAAAACATCCCTCTTTCTTATTAGACCTCAATAAATACAGTTCACCTAATCCAGCTACTGAAAATAAATGGTCCTGGTTGGGCTAGAGGTGGCAATGCAGTAAGCAATGACCTCAGAGTTGCCGTCTGACATCTATGTCAAGATATCTGTAAGTGACAGACAGAGGAACTTCTCTTTTGAATGTAGAGAGGAGTGGTATCATTGTTGACTCTAAAATGAATATTGGGGTCCCATGCCCCTAGTATCTGGGCCTCCTCTTGCCCCTAAAAGCTACTTATATGCAGGGGTGTAGTCGCAAAAAAAGAAGACGGGGCACGGAACGTGCCTGCCCCACTACATCCCTGCCTAGGTGTCACTCAAAGGGGAAGAAATTTTCCCAGAGTGACGCCATGATGCTAGCACCCGCCCGCTCTCCCATCACAGGACTGAGGCGCACCGCCCTGAGCCTGCAATTCCATACAAGAGCCATGGTCCTGGCCACCCGCAGGGACAGGAGAAGGACCTTGCTGGGGGGGTGCACCGGCCATAGCTGTGGACCACCAAAGAATCCTTTGCAAAATAAGAGTGGGCACGTGTGCTGGTTCCGAAAAATAGTGAAGCCCCACTACCCTCCTGCTTATATGTGTGAAATTGGTCGGATGTGCATGCATGACAAGCAACAGAATCAGGAAATGAGCAAACAAACATAACAGCATGGCTCAGCTAAGCATCCTAATGATCCTAAAGGTTGGGAGTTTGTTTCATTATTTTAACTACAGCTTCATGATATAAAATTTAGTCATGATTTAGAAATTTAGTATAAAAGTCACATGTGCAAAAAAAGATACATAATACATTTATTAAGAGCTTGGACATTGGATTAATGTGCATGTCCAATGTAGAGAATTAACATGTGCTGGGTCAAGGTAATGCATTTACTTAAATACGCTAATGCTTCACAAAAGATCTTAAAGAGGAACTACAATAATTGTTGGTGAGTGTTGAGCTTCTGCAATAATCAATAACCACTATGCACTTGCTGATTATGGAACAGACTTACCTGTGTGCAGCTGTATTGCAGCAATGACGTGTCCAAGATACTGTTTTTTGACGTATGTTTCTTTTGTCAACTACCTCTACCTCCATGTGACTTTTTTTGAGTTAATGCCAACTTTAAATTAAGATCTCCAGTATTTGGTAAATCTTGCTCATCAGGAAGGCACCATGGGGTTTCATTGGAAATGAAGTATACCTTAGTGCACCAACACATGTAATGGTGTTAATGGTACCTAACTCAGATTTTCACATATTCCAGGCTCTGCCTTTAATCCAATTAGCCCAAACTAAAGTTTTGCATGTACAATTGCACTAAAATAAAACTCTCCAAAAAATACGTACATGTGGATTCTTATCTGCCAAAATATTGCATGCAGGAAAAGCAACAGGATCAGAAAATGGGCAAACAAATACACCAGCATGGCTCAGCTAAGCATCTTTATGATCACAAATGTTGGGAGTTTAGGCTTCATTCATTATACCTCCACTATGAGGATGCAGGCAATTTCAAGACACACCCAGGGGTTCAATAATAGATTCCTATTAGTACATCTTATACTTACTCATCCTCTTAGTGGAGGTATCCTCCATGTGTAGAAGGACCTTTTATTAGGAAAACCTGTAACAAACCCCTGTACAAAAGGGGAGAGTGCTTTTGCACACAAGCTGGAGAGAAATACTTTTTTATTTTACTCTACAAACTGACATTTGCGCACAAGTAAGGATAAAATGTTTTCAAGAAACGTTGAACTCCAATATACGTAGCATCACCCCTGAGGAAGCCTAGATTGGGCGAAACGTGTTGGGTTAACAAAGCTGCGGTATAGGAAATACTCATATGTTACATGTTCTATGCACTAAGTAGTTGATTTGTGTCTAGTATAGGAGGTTCATAACCTCAATAAGTGAGGAAGTACCTCTTTAACTGTACTGTGGATGTTAATTAAAATGTTTGGGTAACTAACCTCAAGGGATGAGGTAGTACCTTACAAATTTGTTTTGCTGTTATTATATCTGTTTTATTATACACTAGATAATGTATTCATGAGTTTTGTTAAATACACAAAAATTGTTGCCAAAAATCCCTGTCTTTGGACCATATTTATTTTAATATTATAATTTTCCAGGGTTGGCAAAAAAATTAAATTTCCCCTGTCAGGAACAAACTCATGAATCTTAAATCTATTGTTCCATATCTGTCCCTATAAAAAATCTCCTGAATTTCAAATAATATTATTGTTAAAGGTTTTGCTTAATAAAGAAATAACATTTACAATTCTTGCACATGCATAGCTATTATGGTCTGGTAAAACAAGATCACCACTGCTGTCATATCTATATAATATCCTATATATCATGCAGTGATAATGCTAAAATGATTTATGTTGATAGCATGACATGAAATTCAAATAATTGGAAGGCAATGTCATGAGGCTACATTACAGCAAAACCATTATCAAATTAATGTGCTTGCATGTCTTACTTATGATCTGTACTTATGATCTGTACCAAAAATGTATTGACTCATTTGTGTATGCTACATTGTAAAGAAGTGGGGCATAAAACAGCATTAGTGGTGAATTCCCCTGAGGTCTAAACAACCACACAGGGGTCTGGTCTTTTGAATGGTTCTCCGCCACTACCTTAAAGCTAATGACTGAAACAGTATCCAGTGCCACTGGGAGCTCTTAATTTCCTTCTTTATTCTGATTGTTCTGATGAAATGCAAACTGACAGCTTGCATTTCGCTACTATACCCTATTAGCAGACCAGAGTGGAGAATGAAAAAACAAGCATGTGTGATGTGCTAATAATAGACACACACCAGTACTATCATGTAGTGTCAGTTTTGGATTTTTTTTACTATACAGCAATGTAAAGGGTAATCTGAATGTACATTAAATATTAGTAACTTCATAAACACAAGAGTAAATTAGTAACAAATAAACAAACAATAATTCTGCTGAATTTCTAAAGGTATTTATGCAGATGTGCATTTGAATTCCGTATGTAAACCCAGATCTAAAGGTAATATATACTGATTTTGTTTATACAGGTAGTCCCTGGGTTACATACAAGATAGGGACTGTAGGTTTGTTCTTAAGTTGAATTTGTATGTAAGTCAGAAAGTGTACATTATTTTAATAAATGCAATTAGGATTGATGTCAGTCTCAACATATTATGAGGCAGCGTGGTGTCAGTTACTGACAAAAGAAAAAACTTTTGTTCATTCATTAACTTCTTGAGCAAGCTGTGCTTTGATATGCAAAAATAAATAACTGCAGAGTTTGTCTTGATCAAAAAAGATTTACAAGAGCTTGCAGAAACAGCAAAAACTTCTTTTGCAAGTCATGCAAACCCCCCCCCCCCCATCAAGCCTCCATCCTGCACGCAAGCGAGCAGGGAAGCCCCATTCGTATCTAGTAGGCGTCCGGATGTCGGATGTCCTTAACTCGGGGACTGCCTGTATATCTTTCTTTATTATGGCTTATTCACATTTCTTAGGTCCAATGCGGAGCATTAACGTGAGCTGGGTTAAGGTAGTGCATTTGCTTAAACAGGCTAAAGCATCACAACCCAGAACTTAAAGAGGAACTACTATAATTGTTGGTGGGTGGTGAGCTTCTGCAATATTCAGCCTCCATCCTTTTTGACAAAAGAGACTTATATGTATATCTCTACCTCCTGGTATTTTAGATATTAAAGATGATTTTAAAACACAATTCCAATATTTGACATAGTTTTCATTGTTACAATTCATTATTTTTATTTTCCCTCATTAATAAATGTAGGAGGTTTGCTGGGTGGGCCATATTATTTCAGGGGAAGTCAATGGATTTAGGGGCACTTGTTTCTATAAGCACTCACCAGCAGAGGTTTGCACTCCAGGATTCATTTTAACTCCAAAGAAGCAGGTCCTGGGACTGGTTATTGAATTTACAAGAAAGCCCTGGTGACTGGTTGATTCACTGATGGAGTTATGTACTGATGTAGTTGCTTTAGAGGGGATTAGACTGAATGAGCACGACTATCTGTGAGTCGGTTTACTCCTGGCATTTTTTGTATTGTTAGCTTCCTGTCTGTAAAGCATCTACATTGTTCCCTAAGAATATTTACTACTGTTCATATTTGAGCATTGAATAAAAGGGTCACTAAGACTATTTTACTTTTGTACATATGACAGTCATTTCTTAACCAGCTCAATGACAAAGAATCCGAGGCTTTTAAAGTTATGTGCTCTGTTTGCAAACACAAAGAACATTGATGCTCATTATATTATAGCACCAATGGAAACTGATTTTACTTATCAAGAGTTTTTGTAAATCACATTGCTAATCAAACTGAACATAAAATATAGAAATATTTGCTATTTTCCATCCCCTATCTGTTTTTTTTTAATTTGCTGATGCTTATAATTAGAGTTGTCCGGCTGCTTTTATTTAGTGAAACTTAAAAAATTTAGATCAGGCAGGGCGGTATTGCAAAAAGTGAAAGGGGATGTCACTACTGCAATAATCATTCTTACCTGCCTGATTGCTCTGTTGAACTGTTAAAACCCTGAGCAACCACAGGTTCCCCTGCACTTGTTGAGACTGCATGAACTGAACTGCATGAACACAGTATTTATATAGCGCCATCATATTACACAGCGCTGTACATAGTCATGACACTAACTGTCCCTCAAAGGGGCTCACAATCTAATGTCCCTACCATAGTCATATGTCATTAATGTAGTCTAAGGTCAATTTATGTATTTTTTATTGGGGGAAGCCAATTAACCTAACTGCATGTTTTGGGATGTGGGAGGAAATCGGAGTACCCAGAGAAAACCCACGCAGACTTGGGGATAACCTGCAAACTCCATGCAGAGAGTGCCCTGGCTGAGATTCGAACTTTTTTTACTGTATTTTCAACCGGTGGTCCTGACAATGTTCACTCACCGTACTGCTTCTGTATTTGAGCAGCGTTGTCACCCTAGTACAGAACTACAGAATACCTTTTCCTCTTCTCTTTTTTCTAATACTGGAGGGGATCTGTAGTTTACAGATATAGTTATAAACTAATAATTCCCACAAAGAGCAGAGAGCATCAGAAGTGTTCAGCTCACAGGATTTCTTACAGGGCCAACAGATATTTTTTCACTTATTGAATAATAATGCATAAGAAAAGTGTATTGTTACAGTTGGAAAATGAACCTTTTACATTCATTTCCCCAAGCATAATGTGTTTGCATAGTGGCATCTTCATATTCTTTTTTTTTAATTTTTATTTAAAATGCACTCCTTCCTTTTGCAATACTAGGAGTCTGATTTAACAGCACATTTACTGTTACACAAATGTCGACTATTTCTCAAAAGTCAGCAGCTAAGGCCCTATTTCATTTTAACCATTACTGCGATATGATCTTAGCCTTATGGATCTTGATTGACATCCTGGCTTCACCTTCTCTGTATGAGAGACAAGATGACAGCTCCAATGGGAAATAAATGGCATCTCTAGGACACACTGGAGTAGTTTTAGTTCACAAATTATGCACCGGCAATATTCTTATAAATTAAATAATTTATATTTCAGTTTTTGTAAACATTTGCTTTAGTAATTCTGCAGCTACCCATACACAAGAACAACAGTATCTTCAGAAAAATAAAAGCTGGAGCGGTGGTTTAATCATTGCCAGTGGACAAGAATTTATAGTCAAAAAGATAATAAATGCATCAGAAAAATATGTTTAGGATAATCAGAATACTGTCTAGCTTTTCTTGAGGCCAAAGCAATTATGTCTTAAAGAATCACAGAGATAAACCTGAACTTGTATTAGCTGGGCAAAGCCTTGGGTCAAAGGACATGTATGAGAACTACAGGATGAAAGATGTTAAGGGCATTCCGGGCTGTCATTTCGGTGATATGGGACAGGGGCAAGGAAATAATTGGCAGATATTGGAAAATTTTAATTCTCCGAGGCACACTACATTTGTTTCTGCATTCTGACCATGAAATTTTGACATTATGTTTTTTCTTCTTTTTTTAACATATCTTATGACCATCACAGATTTTCTTTGTCATGTAGCAGCAAAACTCTGCAAAAGTAAAATTCACATGCTGCAATTCCTTTCTTCCCAGTGGAGGTAGCTCAATGGTTATTGATTTTATCATGCCTGCTGTGATTGCCCTCACTCAGCTACAGATGCCATATATTATCTTCTATTGTGTGTCAGTTAAGGCATCTGATTATTGTAAAGTATTCCACTATTAGCCTGTTGTGATTCCACCATATGATAATAGAAAACATTCTAATGTGACTTGGAACATGATGATCCAAAGAGCAAATCACTGTCATCATAAAATACCAATATGTCTCTAAATATATATATGTTTTTTTAAAACAGTTCTATACTTCATTATATCAACTGCTCATTCAAAAAAGAAAAATATATTAAAGAAGTGCTCCTGTCAAAAATAATATATATCTATATATATATATATATATATATATATATATATATATATATATATATATATATTAAGAAATAATAATTAGGTCATTAAAAAGTGATATAACTAAATCAACTTTTAAAGCTAAATTCAGCTTCAATCCAGAGATTTTTCCTATAGTACTTTTTAATGCCACTAGATGTCCACAGCCTGATAGTCAGCATCATTAGCCCAGGTCATTTTGGACATGCTCCAGCTTGTGAATGGGCAGTGAAAGAAGAAGCTGCATAGTGATGAGTTAATCTCTGCCACTCTGCTTTCTCTTCTCTCGTCAGCCTACATTCTACCCCTACTGCATGTTACCTGTGTGCAGCTCGACGTATAGCTAAGCTCTGTTATCTTTCAATATTTCATACTGTATGTAACAATCTTAAAACTTTATAAAACAGGGTGAGTGGAACTGGGAAATAGGTATTAGTAATGTAATCCTTACGATGCTGTCACTAGAAGGAATAAAAGATGGAGTTCTTCAATATGTGCAAAAAATGCACATTCACTACTTGAAATGTAGTCAGCCCTTTCAAGTATGCTTCTGTTTCCTCGTCTCTTTTCACTAGGTGAAGCATAACTCAGCAGTGACAACAGAAGATGCTGTTATACCTACGCTGGGAGCATGACAATTGATTGGCTCCCCGTACTGCTTCTTCGTTTCAGAGTCCAGCCCTTTTGTACAGACACTGCACAAGGCTGATACGGGATCAGTTTTGGGTCCCTGCTCACAGGCTTTAGAAATATTATTAATGATGTAATAATATTAAGAGGGCTGTATTTATAGGTTACCTAGTATTATAACATTTAGATCCAACCATGATATTCTTGATATGGTAAAACCTGGTACTAGGTGAACTAGGTGGGTCAATCCTGTGTTCTTATATATCATGAATACTGTAAGTCAGAACTCCTTGTTATATTTCCCAACTCGATTCTTGTTTACCTGGGAATTTTGGGTTCATCTTAGAATGTTCCAGCACTTCCTAATTTTCTATTATATAAAAAAAATTAAACAAATAACAGGGCAAGGAGGAATACCACATACTGTCCAAACCAGCCATGCAGACTCAGGAATGCTGGCATCCCCATGAGACATATAAGAAATATTCTAGTGTTTCAACTTTCTCAGTTTGGAGTAAACTAACAGTTTAGAACTAACTCACAAGAACTAACTCACATGGGTTCCTTGAGATACTGTGGTTTTAAACATTGCCCTGGCAGAAACACATTTGCTGTAATAAAGTGGTGTCGAATATTTATTGGTTTCGATATGTGATGTTAGAAAATCCCAGCTTAAGTTAAGTTGTAAGGACCAATGGCTGTGCTTGTAAAAGCCTTTGTGATGCCACAACTTGAAAACTTGGATTCATCTTGCATCCCAAATATTCTCTTGTGAGGGCATCAACCTTTTTGTTGCCATGGCTATAAGTTTTAAATCTGTGCCAGGATGGGAAGTGGAAGGAAAAAAAACTTCAGTTTCTTTACCTCATCTAGAGCACTAAGCACTTCCAGGTTCAGAGCTGTCAGAAACTACATTAAAGCACTAAATTTAATTTTAATGTATTTTTTACTTAATATAGATTTAAATACCATTAACACTCATTTTGTGCAACATAAATTTTTCATGTAAAAATTTTACATTTTGATTGTGATTGAAAGCTGAAATAAATTGCTCCTGGTTTGAGGGTTAACCCAGAACATTTGAATGTGATATAAGTTAGCAGCAGTGTTCATTTTTTTCATAGATTTAACAATGATTTAATATTAAACACTCGAGTCTTACCTAACTTAAATTTCACTCCCTAAGATCCTGATATTATAAAGAAAAATCCTTCATTTTCTTTCCTTTTTATGAAGAAACCAAGCAGCAATCTCTTGCACTAAGCAGGTAATTAATTAAACAGCAGGATTTAGGATTTCATTACATTTCAGATTCACTCTCTCCCTGCCACCTGCTGCCCTAGAGAGCTTTAAGCAGCTTCGGTGTTGTTGGATGTTACAGGTGCAGGTGAGCTGAGAGCACAGCCACTTTCACAGTCCAGAAAGCATGACAATGCCCCTTACCAGTGCGAGGAAAGGCTAATTGAGAAGTGTGTATAAAAAAAAACTGTAATGATGAGTAGCATTTACATGTATTGATTGGATGCTGGGCCTCACTCTCTCATTTATCACCAGCGGCAGCTGTGAAATCTTTCCCCACGTCAATTGCCATAGCTTATATTACCGCTTTCTGATTTCTCTTTTTTCCAATTTTTTCCCTTCCCATCTTCTTTCTAAACTAAAATACAGATCCACCAGCTGGAATGGGCTGGTAATTACTCCTGCAACTCCAGCAGCTGCCGCAATTGCCAGACTGCTGGAGTGAAAAATTCCATCCTGCACTTCCGATTTTTTACATTACTACTGCATAATCATATTTGACGAATAATTAACCTGGGTTAATACTTTAGGGAGCCATTTGCAAGTAAATTGATAAGCCAAGCACTGGAAAGGACTAAAAAGCTTATGGCATCTCTGCACAATCAATACTTTGAACGGGCCTATTTAACCCATAAAATATAGAAAAGCTTACATTTTGTTTACACGCTTTAATTCTTTTCTATTATCCATTACTGCTAGTAGTTTTTTGCCTGGATGTTTAATATTTTTTGAATATGCAATCATTTATTTGATATTACAATGAATTGATAACCTTAAAGTTAGGCAGTGACCAAAAAGACAACTACAGAGCTGTATGCAATGGTCAGGAAAGCATTATATGGATAACTTGTTCCAGATTAGGGTTTTGCATTGGAGTGCGAGGGACAGCTTTTGGAGCAGAACTCCAGCCAGAAATAACAAGGTAAAAAATGAATACGTTATTTAAAGATAAAACAACAAAAGGAGCTCTGGTTTGCCATATTTACCATCTGCCCATTAAATTCTGCTGTAGTACTTTTTTTTCTTCTGCTAGATGTCCTTAACTTGATTGCCAGCATCATTCATCTATGTACTCTGAGCCCAAACCATCCTGCACCTGCCCTGGTCTGGTCTGTGGCTAGACAGTAAAAGGCAAATTAGCAGAGTGATATAGCCATCACTGTGATTTTTTTCTTTCTATCACACCTATTTTTTCACACCCCATATGCTTGCTATATAGGGATTAATACCAGATCAAAATTAGGTACTTATATATGTCTTATAACTATATGTCTTATAGGTACTTATATATGTCTTATAACTACATAGCTGCATTAGTTTGTGTATTTTATATTTCACTGGAGTTCAAGACAAATTTTTTTTTGGTGGAAAGCATGTATATGTTTACAAGCATATATCCTGGGGCTTTTTTCTTCTGAGACCAGGCTGCAGGATTACAAATCTTCAGAGGGTATGTACATGACTGCTTTTTGACAGATCTCTAATATTTAAATAAAAGAAGAGTTTAGTTATTTGTGTACATCCAGTTCTGTGACTACAGAATTCTTACATCTTCCATCATCACGAAACTATGGCTTTTCACTAAGGGAACCAGGGTTTTTTATTTAGTTAATGTGAAAAATATTCAAGTGCTCATATTATGAAATATAAGTAATTATTAATGTAATGAAGGCATTATTAAAAAGAATTGTAATTGCAGAAACCCTAGGCCAGATTCAGGGATTCTCATTCCCCGTTTCCTACTGCTCTGTGTATCCATGTCTTGACTATCAGCTGTGTGTATAGCTCACAAAGGGCTCTTCTTCACATTCAAATATTAGATTCAACCTTTTCCTTCTTTACTTTTACAATGTTACCCCTTCCTCTCTGTATGTATTGTGCTGTCCTAAAGATAAAGACATAATCTGTGCTGTTTAAAGAGAGGCCCGTAGCAGGGAAATGTGCGAGGGCCTGCATGACAGGGGTGCTCGGACTGCACAAGGAAAGAGGGGGGGGGGGGAAGAAAGGGTTAAGGTGGAGTTATGCAAGGAAGCAAGGGGGAGAGAGAGGGTCCAGTCAAAAGTTTAAGGGGAGGAGATAGGAGAAGGTAAAAGGAGAGTGCAACGGAAGTCCAGGACAGTTTTTTGAGAGAAGAAATTGCACACCCACCCGCCCTAATGGTACAGTGTGGTGGCGGTTGAGGTTTGGTGGAAGGTAAGAGTCGGGGTTATTTATGGTTGGGGGATACCCGAGGTGGTGGTGAAATCCCCCCTTTAAGTGATGAAAGGTGGAGGCCCCTGAGAGGGTGTAGTGCAGCTAGGGGCCAGAATGGTGTGGCGGCTTTGGATTGTTATTGAGATTGGTGGTGGTGGACTTTACCTTCCGGACCTGCAACCTAGTTGTTGGCAATATGTTTGGGTTATAGTAGGAATTGGTTGAAGTAAACGAAGGGTTAATATATAGTTTATCAGTGGTTATTTATTAGTGGGTATTTAAGGGTTAATTTATTGTTGTCGTTATTTAAATGTTATTTATTTGTTTGTTGTTTATTTGTTGTTGGTTGTTTATACTTGTTATAATATTTACATATGCAAAGTTAATTTATGGAAATTGTTAAAGTTTTATTTATGGTTAATAAACGGCTGCTTGCCAGCCATTTTAAACGCAAAAGGTGTGGAGCAATTTTTGGGGGAAAAGGGGGGGGGGGGCTGGCAAGGGTAAAGAAAGAGTAGAGGTAAGTGTGGAGGGGGGAGGTTGGATTGGGCAACGGTCCGAGCTACCCTAGTCAAGTGAAACTAAACCTGAAAATTAAAAAACTTAAGTTTCGCTGTTGCTTTGTCCTTCTCTATAATGTATGGACAGCCCAGTGTACAAACATAATTTCTGCCTGACCAATCAAATTAGATAAAGATCCGCAATCAGTAAGAGGGCGAAGATGTCAGAACCAGCCACAGATCGAGGATACATAAGTTTAGTTGAATAATTGCTAAAAGTCAGGTAAGTTTATTTCAATACAAAAGGGACATTACCTGTCCCTTCTGCAGTAAAAAAAAAAAGAAAAAAAATGTCTTTGTCTTTGGCCACACCACCCTGAATTTGCCCAATTCCATCTGATTTCGGAAACAAAGGAAAGAGTGCGGCCTGGTTAGTACTTGGTTTGTGAAAAAAGTTGCCTTCCCTCAATTTTTTTTTCTGTTTTTCTTTAACTTTAAGTAATACGAAAAGACAGGTAGCATCAGAAATTAGGAGGAAGATGCATAGGTTGTTTGTCTTTTAGTTCACCATTTAGGCAGGCACTCTACATTTGTTATTGTGCACAGCAACTCTGGGAAAAACAGTTGTGTTTTAAAAGCTGAAACTCTGGCACTAAGCAAAATCAATGAACAAACAATCTAACACAATTGGTCACATATTGATAGAATTAAATACTGCTGTTAACGTGACTTGTCATTGATCTGACAAAAACATAGACCAATGTAAAAGTTGCCTGCAGCCTTTAGAGACTCGCTGTGCTCATGCAGTGAAGGTTATGGCATGATCTGCCTTGACTTCTATAGGAATGCTTATTGTAATATTTTAGTTTTGCTCCTGGCTATGTGCTGTGAAATCTGGATTGTAAGAATCTCATTTAAGTACATGGCCACACAATTAGGCAAATATTTTAAAGTACTAAAAAATATATGATTAAGTTTTTGAAATCATCATAATGGCATTACAGATTTTAGAATTAAATAGAATTCCATGTAAAAAAAGGAAGCTGAGCTAAATTTAATGTATATTGTAAGATACCTTGAATATCAGGTTTGATAGGTTACCGCC
Organism: Pyxicephalus adspersus; assembly: GCF_032062135.1. Taxonomy (NCBI): domain Eukaryota; kingdom Metazoa; phylum Chordata; class Amphibia; order Anura; family Pyxicephalidae; genus Pyxicephalus; species Pyxicephalus adspersus. Next base: position 96,964,489 of record NC_092862.1, read on the forward strand.
TATCACTGCTCCCAGGCATCTAGTGTTTGACAGTAGGTGCTTGGGGGTGATAAACTGTATAGTAAAATAGTGCTAGTCCGAACCTAGCCTTAGGTTGTGCATTAGCCTCAGATGTGATGTCTAATCCATGTGATCAGCTGCTCTTGGACGACCCTATGTGTGTGAGTTTATGGACAACAACTGCTACTGCAATACAACTGCAACACAACTACAGCTCACTGTAGTTGTAAAGTACTCCCATTCAAATCAGTGAAAGCATCTGGTCACTCAAGGCTAGTCAGAAGCTCCATGTTGTTTTCGGGAACTCCATTGCAAACTGTCATTAATTGCTATGTGCCTGGGAGGGCTTGCCATGTGGTGTGCAAACGCAAGTGTGAAGAGAGCCCTAGTCTCCTTTTTCTTAGTAATCAGACTGTAACATTGAAGCAGGTCACACTTTAAACAGTCAGGGAGCTGATCCATGTCATATGTTTGTGAACTAAACCGGTTCTGGGATTTTCACGGTTGAGTCAACTATGTTCAATCAAAATAAAAGTCCACAAAGTGGGTGCTGAACAAAGATGGCTCCATCCCTTAATGAATAATACAACCTAGTGTGTCACTGAGTATTTTTATCATGTGATTACTATTATAACTAATAAATGCATCTGTTATACTTACACATTACTTAGCATACATTAACTTAAAATTCAGAAAGGTCCATTTTAATATAACAACTATATGAAAGAGAAATCATAAAAAAGTGAAATTTACATATGGTAATTACTGTCATCAAAAATGCATACCTATTTACTGTTAAATCATATACTTTTTACATCATATACATTTTTGTCATTGTGCAGCATTTGCCTTATATCTGTACTACTTCAGCAGAATCTGACATAAACATAAAGAGATAGTAAGGGGTATACCAAATTTCAGTGAGCCTGACTGTTGTACAGTTTCTATGCAACACATCTATAAAAGGTCACTTGTCTAGACACACAGGTATAAATGTTTTGTTAGTCGTCATAAACTTCAAAAATGCTTAAGGCTCTCAACTAGGAAAATGGACAAAAGTAGAATCAATCCGCTTTGGCTTTTTTAGCTACATAGGAGAAAAGAAGAAACTGTGCCCAGCTTATCGAATGTATACACAAGTATTGCTTGTCACACTAACAGTTTTATTTGTGTCTTCAATTTAAGCTTTTGTTATAATCTGTGGATATTGCATTTTACATCCTGTAAATTAAATATTGGACTTAATGCAGTGGAAGAACACAGAGTGTTAAAATGCTTAATTCAAGTAGGTAAAAGCCTGAGGGCATTTAAAGCTCGCCTCATATCATGTTAATATTGCATTAAGCATTCTCTTATTGTACAGGATGCTTATTCGGAATGTCTGTGGGGAGGATTGCTTCCAAAGATTTCAATTTCAATAAACAGATTATACAGCAATGCAGTATACAATAAGGAAGGTAGTAATGAATTGGTTATAAGGTCCCTTGCCATTCGTTTTGTATTTTTTAATTTTGTAAATAACATCACCAGTGTTCTGAGGGTAAGTGTTTGCATACTTATTTATTATTGATTTTTTAAAAATGCATTTAACATGAGAATTTATTGCACATATAAAAAAGCAGCATCTGGTGGAGGAAGCTGGTTGATGGAAACTATAGTGTTACGAAATTGCTGTAAGCGGTGGGAATTACATAACTTCAAACAAATTATTGATGTGGACTTATTTAAAAATATTAATATCATATTTTATTTCTAAAGGAATCCTATGGGTAAGTTTCAGCTTTGTACATTTAAGAACTATATGGTGAGTTATTAAAAGACCTCTAGTGCCTATGGTGATGAAGATTTACCATTCGACTCAAGTTGCGTATGAAATTCTGTTTACTTTAAGTGTGTTTATCTTTACCAGATTGGTTGATCACTGCTGGAGTCACAAACCTGCAAGAAAAGTATAAGAAGGCTTGAAACCAATAGGATAATCTTTTCACTGCATGGTATATGACATTTCCATTTCATGGATTACAAAGCAATATAATATGTATTCTTACCATTCCCAGTAAAAAGACTATTTCACTAACTTAAGAAAATAAACCTGAAAAAAAAATGAAGTTCATACTTCATGTGAACTTTGCACGGTGGCTCAGCGGTTAGCACTCTGGCCTTTGCAGCGGCTAGGTCCCAAGTTCAAATCTCGGCCAGGACAATATCTCCATGGACTTTGCAGGTTCTCCCCATGTTTGCCTGGGTTTCCTCCCACATTCCACAAAAAAACATGCAGTTAGCTTAATTGGCATATGACTGAGGTAGGGACATTAGATTGTGGGGGGCAGCTAGTGCCATGACTATCAGCTTTGTAATAATAATTACCTTTGCAGTGAAAATTGATGAAAACCCTCTGTTCAGGAGATACAGGCTTCTGAGTGTGATACATTGCATGTCACCTACTAGGTGGTATGATTCCTCATGCTGACCCCAACGTCACTTCTGTCCTTTACTGTATCCTTAGCTTTTGAAAAGAGCAAATCTATCTCTCCGTCCACTATATAACACACTTAGTATAGGTAAGTTTGAGAAACACAGAAAGTGCAACCTTTTAGGTATATTTTGGCAAGTCACCTTGACAGGATTTACAAGTTGGTTAAAATGCATCAAATATTATGCAAAATCTGAAATTCTATGAAATCTAAGCAGCTGTCCATTGAGGTGATGTAACTTTTACCAACTTATCTTTATTCTAATGAACTTATGCTAACGGTGTTAGGAGGCGCTCTAGGCATAAGATCCCAGGCGATACCTCACCACAGGAGGGCGCGCACAGCCTATTCCCCGTGGCGGCTGCGCTCGCGGTAGCACTGGGGTTACAGGATCAGTGCCCTGTAGGTTGCAGCATCCCTGTAGCTGAGGTTTCCCTCAGCATCCTCTGCACTGATGCTATACAGCTGAAGGGAATCGAGTTGTGTGCAGCTGATTGCTGAGTAGTTCCTGTTAATCCCAGGCTGTCATTGGCTGCTGGGGCTTTATAGGCTCTCTGCTTCCAGTCAGAGGTGCCTGGTATAGCGTCTGCTGGGCTGACCTGTGTTTGAGTGTTTTCGTGAGTTTTCTCTATTACTGACCTGCGCCTCTTTCTGACTATTCATTTGAACTCTGCCTGGACCAACCTCTGCTTGTGACCCCCACTCTGTTTTTGCCTCACCCCTTGTACTGCGCTGGATGGACTGATTTCCTGAGTGCTTGACTTGGCTAGTTTTTTGGATTTCCTGACATTTCTTACTGCATTTGTACCTCTGTACTCTGCATTGGTGGGCGCCGGGTCGGCTGTCGGCCTTTCTGCAGACACCATCCCAAGTCCTGGGGGCAACCGACTGCTGGGAGACATAACCAGTCTCCTGAGGCTGAGTAGGGGCTGCTATAGGCGAAGACTGTGGCATAGATTGGGGGATTGGTGTTTAGGGAATACCGGAATTCATCTGGGCGTTACAAATGGAGCCCCTAAGCAGGTTTAAATTTGTTTTTTAAATAATGTGCTGTCATTTTGAAACTCAAACCCAGAAGCGTAATTAGTGTTACCCAAACCCAGTCAAGCCCAGAAGCTATGTTTAGTGTTGTACCAGCCAAAATATATATTCTGTTTTACAAATCCTTTGGTTTGTAAGCCATGTACAATGAGTTGCAGCAGAATTGGACAGAAGTAAATTTTCTGATTCATTGGGCCTAATTTATTAAAGCTCTCAAGGCTGAATAGGATACACTTTCATCAGTGAAGCTGGGTGATAAAGCAAACCTTGAATGGATTTCTTCAAAGTAATTTGCAATTTGCTAGCAAATATTTTTAATCCCTGACCAGATCCATTCTAGGTTTTCTGGATCACCTAGCTTCATGGATGAAAGTGTATCCTTTCCAGCGTTGGAGAGCTTTAATAAATCAGGCTCACTGGGCCTAATTTATTACAGCTCTCAAAGACTGGAGAAGATAGACTGTCATGGGAGAATCTGATTAATCCAGTAAACCTGGAATGGATTTCTTAAAATCATTTGCTATTTTTTAGTAAATGTTTTAAATCCTGGATCAGATCCTTTCCAGGTTTGCTGGATCACCCAAATTATCCCATTATAGTCTAGCTTCTTCAGTCTTGGAGGGCTTTAATATTTCAGACTCATTTTACAGTAAACAAGCTGGAGAATGAGAGCTGACATGAGAAGCTGAACATATGAGCCAAAAAGGTTACTTGTCCAGCTGTGCAGTGCAACAGATGAGTGTAAATCACTAAACTGGTTGTAAAGAATTACAAACACTTTGACAGGTAAAACAAGGATCAGGATTTATAGTTAGTTACAATTAAGGGAATCTAGGGGAGATTCATTTCTGTGGTATCAGCCAAGCATTCCTCTAGTTGTGCTTGTATATTGGTAGTCTCTGTAAAAGCTGGATGGTTGGGAAAATGTCAGTCTCTTGGGACTAGGATGTTGTCTTTTATATAACATTTTTTGTGATAGGAGACATCTGCAGATTGACCAAAAAAATTGAACTGCCAATACATCTTTCAAGGAATAACAAAAAAAAAAGGAAAAATGTAAAAGTTATGCTTACAAAGGTTGTAATTATATAAAAGCATGTCTGAAAATATGCTTTTGTTTAATGCACTACCTCTTTTAGGATTGATAATTTTTTTATAATTCTGCTGGACTGATGACTATGGTAGAAAACTTTCAATGGATTCCTTGAGCAAGTGTCATTCTTTTGAAAAGAAAAGGTGTGATATCCATAAATACAACAGAATGGTATTGACTAAATTGACAGATCTATTAGCATCTAATGACCTAGCTTAACATATCTGTACTTGTAAGACTCAGCCACAATGATCAGTTCATCAATCGAGCCCCTTAAAAGAATCTTGCTGCCCATAGATCCTATAAAAAATATAGAAAAAAATAACTAATTTGCCAATGAATGAGTCATAAATAGGTGAAGTAACTTTTACCCAGGTCTTTATTCACTTCCATTACTCAGTCAAATTCCATCAATTAAAAAATAATGATTTCTTCTAAACTTAACTTGATAGATGAAATGAAAATAGGCTTCACATTAAAACCCTAATAAACATACTAATCCCAGAATGGGGCGCTGAACTGTCATGTTTACAGCAAAGTTTAATAGAAATTCCCTGATGGCACCTTTTCCTAAAAAGTGTTACAATATATTCATATATAAACCCAGTAGGAGGCTTTTAAATTACACAATGCTAGTTACTTTGGTTCAAACCCAATGTCACAATGATAGCAATTTATCAGCATCCACGTAAAATGATGCATCTGCTGGTTAATGTGTGCATACTAATGGATACATTTTTAGAATGTGCCCTTATTACGCTCTGATGAAGGGGGTCAATCCCAGGACAACGGGAGACCAGATCGTTGGAAGGACCAGCACCATCGAGGGACCTGCGGAATAAAGGTATGTGTAATTTTTTTGTTTTTAGTTTAGTTCCGCTTTAAGTCCCGGAACATTTTTTTATTTAATCTGATGATGTCTTGTGGGACAGTTAGGGCTATCATTTGGTATTAATTTATATATAATTTGGATACATTTGTTTTTTTCCTTGGTTTTTAATGGTAACAACTACTAAATAGTAAAATGCATTTTTTCTGTAATTTCCCTCAAAGCACAACTCAATACATATACCCCCAAATGTAATCATTAAGGTTTTCAGATTAAAAGGATACCAAATTGCGTGAATTTTTATGTAGCTGTTTTAGCTAGGTTCTGGCCTCTATACAAGAAATCAATGAAAAAATGACATTACATGCCATCACATTTTTAAAGTTGTTTGGTAACCCCAAAACTGGGAATAGATTTCCTAAAACTTCATTTGCAATGAGTTGGCAAATGTTTTCAATTCATTCCAGATTTGCTGGATCACCCAGGTTCTCCCATGATAGCCTATGTTCTTTAGTCTTGGAGAACATAATAAATCAGGCCCACTCTGTTTTCTATGGTCTTCTACAGATTCTCTGCAGAAGATCAGGTAGCATAGGAGCTGATTATTTTAGTTCCTGAGCTTAGCACTGGACTTAAATTATCACTGAGAGCTGGCAGTCCCAGTGCTAATGTGGTTGTGGGACCTGTACAGGACCAGGTGCTCTTCAACACAGCACTAGTGACTTCAGAGGTTTAAAGAATAAAATCCTACACTGCTACTCTGTCTTCCTTAACAACTTCAGTCCACAGCTCTGGTCCATAGTAATGTACAAACTATACTTACAGCAATACTGCTAGGGGAGGAGATGTGAACTCTTGTGCTTTGATTAGATATTTAAAGCAAGCATGCGCACATAATAATTGTTTTGCAAATGTAAGTTCTCATCTCTGTAGATCACATGTAGTATATGGTTTGTTTTTCTACTACTCAGTGTGGTCTGTTTTTGGGGTAATTTCATACTGTAGCCAGGTTAATTGCACTCTTTTGTACCAGTCTCCTTCATACTACCAAACATTGCAGGGCCTTTGTCTAGGATGAGAACTTTTCTACTTGTTCAGTTGTAAAGATCAGGAATAAAAAGTGAAAGAAAAGGCTGGCAAGGATTCTGTCCTTTACATAATTCTTGCCGTTTTATTGGGTTTTTCTCTATTTGGAAGTCTTCTTTTCCTTGTTGCCTATTCACCTATCTTAGTGCAAAACTAGAAAAGACAGAATAAAAATAGAATGAAAATGCGTGTGTGTTTTTCATCTGCTTCCCACTGACTACAATGTAAAAATATGAAAACCATCAGAAACAGAACTGCAATATGATGTATTTTTTAAAGAGAAAAGAAAATGGAAACGTGATGCACATGTTCATGTGGGACAAACAAGAAAATAAAAAAGACCCAAACTGTACTGCACTTTTTTGACTGCTATTATAAAGAAAGTTTCTGTTTAGTAAGAGTTTATTCTGCAGTAATTGGCTGGCAAACTTTTGCATCCAACAGTTTATATCCAATTTAAACATTTACATTTACAAAATGTATATTCTCAGAATGAACAAACTCCTATGCACAGGTGTAAGAGTTACCACATTCCGGCCTAACCAATTAAGAGAGTTGAAAGATCCTGAAGGTATAGTGGGTTTATGGGGGAATATGGATGGAACGATGTCACTGCCCAAGTCCCTACTGTCCCTTCTTTATTTATTGTATGGTACAGAAAGTAATGTCAATTTTAAAATTTACATATGTCACAGGAACAAGAGGTGGGTTGTAGGAACAGCAAAACAGAAAATTATATTTTTGTGAAAATCCACAACATCCCAACTTTTCAAAGTTATTTGATCATAATATTGTCATCAATAGCCATTTTAATATTGTCATAAACAAGGTGGGGGTTCAGTGGGTCAGATGGGGGACAAACCAAATGCAAAAAACAATACTCATTTTGTAACTCAAAATGAAAGGAAAATCAATATATGTATTGCAACATGCAAACTTTTCAAATTCATTTTACAAGTGCCAAAAATATTTAAACAGTAAGAATTACCATAATGTGGTCAGGGTACATAAAACATGCCTGTAAAAGTTTTATAAGTGACAACTACGGTATGTCCCCTTCCTACTGTTCTTCTGGTGGCACGTATAGTAAAACTTCGATCTATTTATAAAATACGTACATTTGTCTACAATTGTCTATACAAAGACTGCCTGTTTTGTGTTTTTTTCTGGTGATCCAGCCACAAACAATACAGCAGGAGGTTCATACTGACATTAGGTGACTGCACATATCATTTTAGTTTGGATCACAGAGTAACTGCCCTTTGTACATTTACTTTTATTTCACTCTGTAGTCGCTAAGTAAACCACAGAGCAGCTGGAGAAATGGAGTACTACTGTGGAGAACATTTTAAATACATGTAAAGGATATCTGAATATTAAGGAAACAAACTGAAAACGTGCCCATTCTACTTCATTTTCAGCTGGCATATTTTTCCCATATACACAGGAGGTACACTAAAGATATTTTAACCGGTAATCTCGATTTCTCTGGCTCCACAGGACACTCTTAAGTGCAGTTTAATTGAAAGCATGTAAAGTCCATTCAATGCACACTTTTAGTAATCCCCTAAAATATGTAAATACAATTTCTAGAAAAAAAAACAAGTTTTTTAATAAATGTCATTGACTATATTATTTTTATATCACATTAGAGCATGAGAAAACATGCCACACTCTTTTATTATACAAGCTACAGTATGTATAATGTGATACCTCTCTAAGTTTGCCATTCAAACAAAAGTTTGGCATGCTCTCCAATACACATTCAAAGGACTGTGTAATGTAAAGAGTGCAGCCATAAAAGACTATAATGCTCAGACTTGTAAAAGCCATAGCAATAGTCACTTAGTAAAGGGGCAGTGGGTGGCACACATAGCACTCCAGCCAAATCCTGGATGTGACCACATTGACTTAACAGTGGCAAAAAACCTAAAGTAACCCTACACTAGTCATTGGCTTGTCAAGCCACCAGATAATGACAGCTGTCATTACCCAGCGGCTTGTTTGGTTGAGCCATACTATACCTGTAATCGCCAGGTATAATATGGCTCATTTCAAGGAATACTATATTTGATTTGGAATTTCCAATTCCGGTCAGATTTCTTGACCAATTCAACCAGATTTGGTTGAAGTCAAAATTTTCTCAGCACCTCTAGCTAGGAGTACATATTTCATTATGATCAGGTATCCAGTGCAGGGGTCTGGAAAACTTAACGGAGTTTTACTTAATTGAATAACTTTACTAAAGCTGGATAAGACAGGTTAGACAGGTGCAGTCAGAGTCAGAGCAGGTTTCAACTATGTTTATAGGCCCTCACCTTCCCGAAAGCATACATGCCTTCTGCACCTACAGCACAGCATGGAATACACAGAGATTGTAAGATGGTGTTAGAACATGGATTGGCAGTGGGACCTGCAGGCATGGCATGTGGTAGTAAGGTAGGATTAGTGGATAGAGCCGCAGTGCTACTACCGTCAAAAAAGCAAAAAAAAAGTGCTGTTTGGAACCAACCAACCCCATTCCAAAAACAGTAATAGTAATATTAATAATGGTAACCAGTAAAACCAAAATACCAGCATCAGCCCAGAGTAATATCTAGCCAGACCAGCTGAATGCATGCTGGGTTGTAACACTATCTCTCTTACTGCTGCATTCTGTTTTATGTAAGTTTAACTTCCCTACTCTGTTTCCTTGTTAGGTAGATGAATAGGCGGATTGAAAAGCTTATTGTTTAATCACTAACTAGTAAAAGTCATAATCATGTTAAACAAAAAACAACATTTCCAGTGGAAAACAAAACTATGACTATGTCTAGATGTGAACATTGTCTACAAATTATGTTTAGTCGGCACATCATGACAGCCTGCTTTCTGGCATAATCCGTAGGAAATAAATAATATGACAAATGAAGGTTGATGCCTATTTTATGTTGTATAATGGAGTTAAAAGTAATGACAGGACAATAACATAATAGAATCCAGTGAAGCTTTCACTCTGCTTTACTTTAAGTGGAACAAAAATCTCACAAATGAGAGCACAATAAAATAATGATTTGTAAAAAGGATAAAGGCATAATAAGTCTTTTAGTGACATAACACACAATAAATGCACTTAAATTAATAGCATCTTCTTTTTACCAGTAGATAGTTTTCAATTACTTATAATGCTTCAGATGAAAAAGAAAAAAAAAATGGAAAACATGATGTGATGTGATGGAAGGACTAAAAGCTAAGCTGTAACAATTTACTCTGGTGTTTATGTGAAGTGAAAGGTTTAGACTATTATGTATTTTCATTATCATTTAATCCTGTTATATTCACAGGGTCTCATTGCTACTTTTGTGTGCCGTGTAGTGTTTATACCTTTCAAAACCACAATTATGAAAGGAAGGGTTAGCAACCTGAACCTTGCCAAGCAATACATTTCTATATCAGGACCTTTTTATATTGTATTTGGTACAATCTATACAGCTTTTGCTAATGGCTATGATGGACCTGTTAATAAAAACGCATTTTAAATAACCCTGAAAATATGTCTTGTTTTTTAAAGAATTATATTTTATTCTTCATAAGGTCATATCCTAAGTAAAAATGACCATTGGGGTGCTATTGTTTTTGGTTAGACATTCAAGGTAAATTGCCTATTAACAGTTATGCATTGTAAGCTCCTCTGGGCAGGATCCTCTCCTCCTGTGTAACTGTCTGTATTTGTCTGTCATTTGCAACCCCTATTTGATGTACAGTGCTACCTAATATGTTGGTGCTATTTAAATACCATTTATTATTATTATTATTAATAATAATAATAATAATAATATTAATAATAATAATATTATTATGCATTGTGATGATTGGGGTAAGATTATCGTGTGCTAACGCAGCATATTAATTTTAGATATGGTGGCATCATACCTTGCCTAATTTTTTAAATGACTTGAGAAGATTGACTATATAATGTGAGAACATTGGTGATCCGGCAAACATGGAATGGCTTTCTTAAAACAGTTTGCTATTTATTGGCAAATGGTTATAATCCTGGATCCATTCCAGGTTTGCTGGATCACCCAAGTTCACTCACAATAGTCTTTTCCAGACTTGGTAAGCATTAATAAATCAGGCCCTTTATGGTGTTATATTGTGTGTGCATTGTACACTATGGCAATACTATGGTAATATGGTAATAGTGCATTTGGGTACCTTTCTAAACAATAGTGCACACATTACTGCCAAAACATACCTTTATCTTGAAGTACTGCAAATGATTTATGTGAATTGGCACTAGCAAACTATTGGCCCTAGCAAAGTTTGATAAGCATAATTACATTTAGCTTATCTTAAAAAAAAAAACAGGTCATCTTTAATTGCAGATGTTATAAATCTTGTTAGTTGACTTTTGATGATACTTTGGTGATACTTCATTGGTGATACTTTGATTTCAAGGAAGGCAACTACTGACAGACAATTACATTTTCCTGTGTAGCTGAGCCTCTAATCTGAGCTGTGTATAATTAACAAACAATTATAATTAGCATTTCAGAGGTCCCCAGTCTGCTTGTGAGGCAGACAATGAAGCAAGTGATCCACACTAATTAGATTATTCTGTAAAGGAGTGTTAAAAACAGGGGATGTACAAAGTGTACTTGTACTTATCTATAAAAGCAAATTAATTTTAGAATATTGAACTCATCTTGCTTACCGTATTGATGCAGATTGGTTGCTGTGGATTATTTGGCTATGTACACACGTTAAATTTATGTATTTATGGATTTTTGCATGATCCTTTACAACGACAAAAGACTGAAAGATGCATGAACGAGCGCTGTACATACAGCGCCAATCTGCTCTATGGAGAGGGGAGACAACAATAGAGCGGCACCCCACTGCACTCTCCCCTTCACTTGTATTATGGTCGTTTATGGATCCGCCAGGATGGATCCATGAACGACATTGGTTGGCCGCTGTACACACCTCAGATTCCCATTTGATACTAACCCTGGAGCGATAATGAGAATCATCTGACATGTGTATGAAGCCTTAGACTTTGTAATATGCATTTTTTTTGTTCATTATTATTATTAGACAGTGTTTATATAACGCCAACATATTACGCAGTATTTTTTACAAAGTCTATAGTCATGTCACAAGCTGTCCCTCAAATGGGCTCACAAACTAATGTCCCTACCTTAGTTATATGTTATTTAATACAGTCTAAGGTCAGTTTTGCGAGGAGGAAATTAACCTAACTGCATATTTTTGGAATGTGGGAGGAAACCAGAGTACCCAGTAATTCCAAGCACAAACATGTAATTATTGTCCTCCAAAACAACCATTCATGATCCTCTTAGGTGACAGTTTAAAAATAATAGCTGTACAGACATCAAACAGCCCGTTCTTTTGTATTGTATTGGGAAAAAAGAGGAGAAGAGAACTGGAATGTTATACGATAGTATGTCAATGACGGTCATTAGCAGATGGATTTAGTAAACCATCATGGTGGATCACTTATAACCTTCTCAACAACCTTTGGGGACACCTGTACACATTTATTTCACCTTCTTTTCTTGAGCACTGTGAAATAGAGCCAGTTGTTTATTAACATTACTGAAAAAATAACACTTTTTTAATGCATTGCTAAAAGAACAAACTAATGCAAGTTTTAAAAGTTCACAAAATAAAAATGTGAATGTCAAAAACTAAAAAAATGATGTAAGATAAATGCTGCAGTATATACTCACTGAACGTTCAGCATACATCCTCCGCAAACATTTTGATTATACTGTTGACTTTTAAACAGTAAGTTATCCCTGACCCTTTGTACAAGCCAGGCTTTATGTAAGGCAGGTCGCGTTAATGTGTATACACAATTGTGATTTCAGAGTTTTTTTCCTGCTGTGTGTATAGGACAAAGCCAAACCACTGTGAATAGAAAAAATGTAGGAAAAATTATGAGTTGAAGGTGGCCAGAGAGTTTGTATATGACTTTAGAGGTAAAAAAATACAGATCAAATAAAAACTTTCTTTAAACACATGTTTAATTTTATGATCCCTTACTTAGGCTATGTTTACACGGGCAATGGTTCTCATCCAATAATCGTCTTAGGCCCAGTATTGGATGAAAATCTGGCGTGTGTACAGCGCTCATTGTCCATCGTCCAAAGACCGTCCTGACGGATCCACAAATGATGGACAATGAGCGATTTTAATGCAAGTGAAGGGGGAGAAAGTGCAGGGGGGTGCCACTTTGTTGTTCTTCCCCTCCCCTCTCAATAGAGCAGAACGGTGCTGTATGTACAGCACTCATTCATGCATCGTGCAGTCGTTAATCGTTGGAAAGGATCGTGAAAGATCCTTTCCCACGACAATTATTGCACATGTGTACATAGCTTTAGACATTTACAGACTCATTTAAGCTACGTACACACTTCCAATTATTATCGTTGTTAAACGAACGACGAACGATCCTGCACGATATCTACGAACGATCGTATAGCACCGATCCTGCACATACAGATAACGACACGATCGTTCGTAGATAATTGTACACACAATAGATACGATCGTTTGAGCGATAGAGGAACTATGTGCACGACAGGAAGTGAACGAACGTTCGTTCATTACGCATGCTCAGACCATGGACGATCAACGAACGATCGTACACACGAACGATGGTCAACAATCGTCGTCCAATCCGATCCGCCGGTCCGGTCGTTCGTTTCCAACGACTTTCCTCGTTCGTCGGCGTCGTTGGTTACTTTTTTTACGAGCGATTTTTGCCCAATCGATCGTTCGTCGTTCATTTTGAACGATAAAAATTGGAAGTGTGTACACAGCTTTAGTTGCACAGCATTAGCCAGCATTGTTTACTGCACCCTTTGTTTCCTATTGTCCCAATTTGCACCAATCAGATGTATTGGTGTGCATTTGTAAAAAATGGAACATGTTGCATTTAAGTGCAGTGCATTTCATTACAAGGAGTTTCAACACGTCAAAATACAGCACATGCTAAGAAAAAAAACAAAAACAAAAGCTCACATCCATACAATGCATTAAAAACATAGGTCAATGTACACCAGTACACCAGTTGAAGTACTTTTAGCATATGCCAATGCTTGCTAAACACCACAAAAGAAGTATGAATGGCCTCTTACTAAACCTGCAATTTCTTTTTAATCACATTATAGTTTATTAAAACCAATAATGACAATTTTATCTAATTTAATTTTATCATTTACTTGGGGTTCCATATACCATTGTATGCAAACTGATCTTTAGTAAAAAAAATGTTTTCCCCTGTCATACAATGACTCACTGTAAGGTAATTGTGCACAGAAATATACCTTTGATTAATAAGTAACCTTCATAGTCAACCCTAGCATCTGAGTGTTAACAGCAAACAGTGAATATGAAATGTCATCTGAATATGCTGGGGAGCGGGAAAGATCTCAGTGACCCTAACATGATTATGTTTGAGTTAATGCATTTGGTGCAGACTTCAGCAACTTCACTCTCTACAGCCCAGTTCATAAGAAATGCATGGAACACGGAAGAGATGAAACGGGTGGTCACACAAAGAACGGGGGTTTCTGTTGGATCACACCTGGATAGCTTTATTTATTTTGTTCACTGTTTGAATTGTATTGGATTGTGTTAACACGATAAATAATAACATCTCAGAAGCAATCTAAAAAGTGCATACTATGAAAAAACAAAGTGAACTGGCAGACACAATACTCAGGGTTTCAATGTAACAGGTTAATATTGAGATTTGAAATATATAAAATTTATGTTACCAACGTTATAAAATAGTATTGTGGTATAACATGTATCAGTCAACAACAGAATATTCATTGAACACTGGCAAATTACATTAAATTGATTTATTTTAAAATTCTAAATAACTCTTAAAAACCAAGGTACACGACCAGTGCCTGCATGTAAATTCATATCTATAATTTATGGTTACTGATATATCAGCCTATATTAAGACATACATGTTAGCATAGCATTGAAAACTATAATATTCCAATATTAGTACATGGTAAGAGACTGAAAGCTCCTGCTATGTTTTACAGTAGACGTTGTCATGTAATGCTGGCCATACATGAACTGAGCCTATGATTCCATGTAGCAAGTGTTTTCACCACTATTTTGATCCCTTTCAACATCCAAGCCTAAAAAGATATTGTTGGTTATGTATGGAAGAGTGGGTTAAAACAGATAATATAAATGATGCATATATAACCACCAAAATTTAAAGCCAGGTATGCAGTTTTGAACATATTCCTTCAATTTAGAATCTTGAGCTAAAAAATGGTGTGTCCTGCAGTAACCCCAATTCATCTCAGAGAAAAGAAAGTCAATGTAAGGTGTATGGCAGCTTTCAAAGCCTATGCGAGTCATAAAACAAATCCATGTAAGAGCAATGCTATAGTTTTCCTGTTAATTTCAATTGCCACCTTATGCAATAGTTGTGCATTAGGGTACCCAGAGCCTATTTATATAGTTTTCAAAGCATTGTACTAATAGGTATCTAGCCAACTCTTACTGTTAGGTGCAGACTTTTTTAAAATTATTTTTTTTTAAGGCCATCATAGAATTTAATAGAGCTGAAAATAGTGTGATGATACCATAACACATGTTCTAATTGTTAAGAGAAGGGATTGGTTTGACGCCACCCTTAGGGGCTTTCAACTGTACCCCCCTTACCATCTTTATTGAGAGAACTTCTCCAGCCCATTCCTTCGTTTGGGGCAGTATGTGTTATCATGTAAGTAATTATTACTATAGTCTTGAATAATATGATTTATTGTATGGATACATTCTAATTTTTGTTTAAATGCTAATTTTATGCTCCAGGTCTCATGAATCTTGTACCCGATTAAGCGGTATATGTTTTCCGCGCAATGCTTCAAACTAGATTGTTAGAATCATGGAGACTGAATTACACTGCTAGGTTTATGGAGATTGTTATTGAAATTATTGTATGTAAATTTTGTACAAGTTTTAACTTTTGTATTATAAATGTTGCTTTTAGATATACAATAATTACTGAATGCCTTAAAAGTCCGCTTTGCTGGCAACATTTGGGATTTATGTTTTTTTATGGAATGGGGCAATGTTCACTTTGCCAGTTGGGGCAACATCTTGTCTCAAGAGTAGGGATTGGTTACAAGCCATTTATTGTTTCTCTGTGCCATTTGAAAGATTTTCCTATTTCCTATCCTGTAGGTAAAACTAGATGGGAGAGGCAAATGTTTCAATGTAAAGGAATTTCCCTAGCATTTCCTCCAAAATGCCCACATTAGAAGACGTGCTCTTTATTTCAATTGTGTAAAAATGCTAGATTTTCCTTCACTTGAGTAAGGCTAGGTACACACGTGCAATAATTACTGTTTGAAAACTAATGAATAATGAATGATCAACGATTATTCACAATTATTTTGAACGATTGTATAGTGCACGATTCTGTACATGTTGTAACAATACCATTGTTCAAATATAATCCACCAATAATGTACACACACTAGATACGATCGTTTGAACGATGCAGGACATGACGTGTACTAAAGAACGTGTATCACAAAACAATCCACGATCACTGAACAACTGTACACACAATAGATAGTGAATGATTGTCACCCAATCAGATCCGCCGGGATGATCAATCGTTTCCAGCGACATTCCTCCTTTTTTAACAATTATCGGACGATCCATTGTTAATCGTTCTTTTACTATGACAATTTTTGCATGTGTGTACGTAGCCTAACCAAGACAAAGAAATAGAGTACAATTCCTTATTGTAAACACAAATGACAGACTAGACTGTTCTAAGCCTTTTACCAGTACAAGCATACCTGCAAAAATGAGATTTGGTTTTAGATTTACTATTATTTTATTCAAATCGCAGTGAATTATTTATCTGCTGTAAATGTATAGTGAGTTTTCCATTTTTATTGTTTTAGAAAAATGCCTCCTAAAGTTTAAAAGTATTATATCAGATTTGCACAGGTAACAATGTTTTAGTCCTGAAAAGAACATGAAATTGCATACATCCCTTCTACACAAATACATAAAATTACATGTAAACCCCGTAATTATGGAACTTTGGTCAACAATGCATCAAGGGGTAAGAGAGTTGCCCTATATTTTATAAAAATAGGAAATTTATATTCCATTATATAGATTTGCATATTTACTTTATACAAAGTGCTTTAACTATATTTACATTTTAGCATTACATTTTAGGACTCTGTGAGAATATACACAGGACGTTTTCTTGTAGAACTTAAAGAAGATGTGACACTCATAAAGAATAAAGGATTATTAGTACACATTCTAGATAACTGTTGCCTGAGAGGAACATTGGGGAAAATATAGCATATGTACAGTGGCAGATCATTTCCCATGGTGGAGGAAACAATCACTATCATTCATATTGTGCAGAAACCTACAATATTTATCGTGTCCCTCAACATGACAAGAGTACGCAGCAGGGTGCCTCCTGCTCAACCTTCCCTTTCCCCTCCATAAAACTGAACAGCACTTTGTATACAGCACTCATGTATTCTACTGTCACTTTAACGGGCCATAAAAGATTGTTTCCAGCAACAGAAATGTGTACTTGCTTACGATAATAAGAGATCTTGGTTGAATGGATCTTTGTCTGCCAATAGTCATCTTGGAAAATGTTATCAGTACAAGTGAACATTTCAAGCCAGGGCAATTACTATTTTTAAATATTTCCTTTTTACAAGGTGAAAATATTAAAATGCAATAAGCAATCACTGTAAAATTGGTTCACAATAATTATTCTTATTGCAACTTATCTCCATGGTCCAAAAGCATTGAACCTTTTGAATAGCCTAACAACCAGGGTATTAGAATGAGAGGTCATTAATATCAAACCTTTATTATTTCTTTGGTTCGATGGGTTTTAAAAATAATGTCCTTGTTAAAGCTTGCCCTAAACTTGAGTGGACATTGCCGTCTAAGAATAACCACAGAGATCACAGTTGCATGATCTGTCCATTTCCAGCCAGACAGGACAACATTTTTTATGCTTTTTGGTGGTCTTCTTTCTTGATAGGCACCTGTAAGAAGGAATATCATGTTCCTCATTCTATTCAACACAGAAATTAATAAATTTGTCACTTAAATTTGTATTGATTATTGGACCATGAGCCCTTATGCATCTTTGCATAAATGACTTCCCTCTAATGTATATGGTAGGCTTTGAGAGACCCTGTTGCCTATTTTTGAACCTTCCTTCTAAGACTATTGGTGCCACCATATTGGATGTGATGGTATGTGAAGCAGGCTCAGCACAGAAAATAATTAGATATGCCCAGAAGTGGAGAGGGTTATATTAACGGCTAAGCTGGAGAACTGGCTGTATCCCAAATTTTCAAGCACGTTCAAGTAGATAATTAATTTATGGGACGGAAGATAAGAAAGCATTTAAAATACCTGTATATTAGAATACTTTTTAATGGCAGGGTCCATTTAAGCTTTAGTTGCCTGTATATGTTACTTCTTTTAAAAAGATCAGTTCCACTGACCCCCTATCTCTTGCCAGAAAATCTTACTACAGCACTCTTTGTATAGTTTTAAAGTGAGCTAAAAACCATCTGATTATCAATATGGAATGAACTCAGGAATATTTACTCATCTCTACGTAATTTTGGTGTCTGTGTTCCCATTTTAAGAATCCTCTTACCTCTTTTGATGTCAACAGGACAGGATGTGGGTTTGGGTGGGTACTTACTTATAGGGGGAAAATCCAACATTTAAATGTGTGACCAGAGGCTAGGGGGAATCTTCTGTTAAATACACCTATTCCATGAGCAATTGTCTAAGAAAGGTAAGCCCATCTCTTTCCCTACTTCCCTTTTGTGTCTTTGCGATGGGAAGTAATGGGAAATTTTCAAACAGGTAAACAGACAGCAAAAATATACTGGTCCAGCCATTTCCTACTCTATAAACTATACACATTCAAAATAAAATAACTTGGTATAATCAACACTTTTCCTATTCTGTGTGATATTTTAAGGAAACATTTTTTTCTCTTTGTTTTGTTTTTCACAGTTATAATAAGCATCATCTCTTGGTCTGGAAATGACAGTGGTCATTTAAATGCCAGACGTATTTTGACAGAAATCACTTTATAAAAATGTCAGCAAGTCTCTGTGTTTTTATTAGTTTGTTCCAAAATCAATTTAGATATTTCAGTTGAGTGCTTGTAAGTATTCCCAGAGCAATGTCCATTTCTGACTTTCTGCACAAAGGATATTACAGATTAATCAGATTTTCAAATTTACGCATAATTGCTTTGCACATTTATTACTTAATCCTATTATGTTCTCATGTCCTGACTGACATAAAGCTACTGAGATAAAAGTGCCATTGAATCATATGTAGCAGTCAATGTTATTGGTATTTTAATACTCCTGCCCTTTAAATTATTTATAGTAAAACATATAGATTAAATAACATTTTAGAGATCACGTTTGCACAAATTATCAAATTGATAATGCAAGACATATTCTGCCTTTTATTCATTAAGATTTTATTACTACAGTATGTAATAGCTGTATTGTTTATCTTTTAACAATTCTGGGCTATGAGTGAATACTTCCAGTAAACTACTTAATAATTTCGCTATACTACAGATGTGGTAGATACAGAAGGTTCTCTTTTGTCCCCTAATCTGAGTTGTCTGTTGCCTGCTGTATCCACAGCACACACTGATCACTCCACAAGGTTAGCAGGAATACAGTAGGAGCACATTGTAGTGTAATTTGCTAGATCTGCTTCTGCATTGCCAATCACAGTGAAACTCTCATGGCAGGTTTGAATTAAATGGATGACTGTGAGAAACTTTATATATATCACTTGCTGTGAGTATAAGAAAGCAATGAGGTTGTTCCAGCATCACAAAATGTCGTGCCCTAGGATCGCCAGTTCCAGACAAAAGGAAAAGGGATGGACAGGGCCACTATGCCAGTGCCTGGGTGAAAAACGGAATTATAAAAAGGCAGGCTGTGTTCTATGTTTGAGTATCAAGGCTTATATTTCATTTTTGGCTGAAGTTTTTTTTTAAATATAATAATAATTATATACAAAATATAATAGTACAATAAAAATGTGAGTACACACAAAAAAGTACACAAGGCTTATTACAGTTGCCTAAACCATGAACCACTCCATGGGTACAGACCCAGTTATTGTGATCTGTCATTATTTATGATGTCATGCATTGTGACCGATGTCACTGGTGTCACCGGTATAAATCAACTTCTAATGTAGGACTACAACTAGCAATGGGGCAATCATGAATCAATAAATTATTTGCAGCAAATGAATTGTTTTCACAAAATCCTGAAATTGGGAAATGGGTTTCTAAGCTTTAGAAACATTGACTTTATTAAAATTAATTTTTCAAATGATACTGCTCCCTGGAGAAATCATTATGCAGTCAGGCTATATTGGATGGCTATCCTGCTGGGACCCATAGGTTTGCAATAGCTTTGGTTACATGTAGCCTAAAAGGTTTTTTTCACTTTGATATTACTAAACCTTGTTAGCAAAAAAAATAATATGAAAACATCTAAATTGACCTAACATATGGCTATCTGCTTGTCGCTTTGCACCTGCATCTGGCTATAGTGGGGCTTTCCTGAGTTATACTGAAAAATAAATGTGCATGTCAGTCATCTGAGGACAAAGAAATATCTGCAAACATTTTCTTATTCTCTTGATCTCCATTGACTACAGCTTCAGTCCCTTGAGGTCATCTGTCATGATAACACCCCATCTGTTCACTGTATAAAACACCTTTTATAGGAGACCCCCTAGAATTTCTGATGTTTTCTTTTAATGCAAGGCAGTTAGTGACATTGCAGACATAAGTAAAAAGTTATAAATTAGTTTTAAAAATCTAATACCAATGTTTTAATAAAGAGGGCAAATGTACTTGCCAGGCCTTTACTATGTAGGGGTTTGTTTATCAAATGAAATGTTCAATATTAGTGCTACATTTTAAAGTTTTTACAATGTTAATGATTTTATTTATTGCACTTGGTTTTCTATCAAAGATTGAATACATTCAAATCAAATACATAGCACTAACAGTCAGTATAATTTTAATACCCGGTGTCGTTTTGTCAGGGGAATTGTGAGACAAAAGATGGTATCGTATCAGTTGTAATAAAATCATCGTGCTGGTTCTTCCTTATTTGCTCTGTGTTCAGAATTACACTTGCTGTTGCTCATCGGAGCATGAAAAGAAATTACTCTACACAGTCACGCTGGGAAGTCATGTATGTAAATTGATGTATAATGCGACCCACATTAGCCTTACTGATGAAAGGTTCAGTTTCTCTGCTGTCAAATCCTTGTATCTCCTTGAATGAGCCAACTGCTCTGAATGAACATTAGCATAATTTATGCAGCTGATAAGTGATTTGAGCTCTTGGGTTATTGATAAACCGTTTAAGCATATCATTTTCAGCCTGATGCTCCGTGACATCACCAGTGAAATGTAATGTGCTGATCTCTGCTTCAGATAATAAGACTGTGATTCTCTTTGCATTGCAGGAGCCAGAGGCAACTCCGTGGCAGCTGAGGCAGGTACAAACGATCCTCATCATCCCAGCCAGTCTCATCCGGGATTTCCAGTTGGGCCTCAGGTTTGTGATATGCATGCCCCTATTTAATATGATTGTCCTATACATGTTCGCACTTTAACCTTAGTCAAAGTATGTATGTGTTTGAAGCATGTATATGGAAAGGAGAATAAAGTGTGTGTTGTGATGCTATTGACGTTAAACTTTAAATTTAAAATACAAGTAGGATGGCGGAATCAAGTTTTTGTGTGTGTGTATATGTGTATATATATATATATATATATATATATATATATATATATATATATATATATATATGTGTGTTTGTACTTGTATGTATAAATGTAGAAGATATACCTGTGTACAAAATGTTATGTTTCCTAAATAAATCATGAAGTATTGTTTTGTATTGCCTTTCTCTATATAATCATTGATTATTTATATTTATATATATATATATATATATATATATATATATATATATATATATCCTTTCCTACTGTTCACAATTTCTCATTAAGCATACTGTTATAAAACCTTATATTCCAATCAGTCATATACACATATAACTGAGTTTTTTAAAGTCTCATTCTAGTGCATCATAATTTCCTATTTTCTTTGTCAAGCTGAAACTTTCAGGAAAAAGTGTTTTCAAAGCAGAAGCTAATGCACGAGACGTAAATTGGAGCGTTCAAGACGTATGTCAAAACTCTTCTTTTCTGCATTAAATATGGAAAAGGAGCTTGTTAGACAAAATCGCTCCCCAAGGAGCATATGTGACTGTTAGATGAACAGTGGTAGTTAATTTTTTTCTTTAGAAACTAATGTTTAACTTTTTTCTCTTTTCTGTTGTTTAATTTTGTTATATCTTTGTTATCTATGGCTTTATAAGATAAACGTATAACTCAATAATCACAAAAAGGCTTTTAGGAATCTTGGAAATACAAGTCCTGTTTGCATCTTGAAAGCAGAGTTAGTTGTTGATGTAGCAAAATCTTAAGATATTATTCATGAAACATAACAAAATAATCTTTTCTAGTTTTAAAGTATTTCACTTTCACTCGCCATTAACCTGCAAACAAGTATGCTTATGGAATTTATTTGTTCTGAAAGGAAAATGCAACCCCTGGCTGCTCTGCTTATTACCTGAATGTTTATGGAACCCATCTTTACAAACCTATATATGTTTAATATATACATACTACTAATTATGTTGTCATGCTCAAAAGTTAGCACTCTGGCCTTTGCAGCACTGGGTCCCAGGTTCAAATCTCATCCAGAACATTATATGCATGGAGATTACTGTTTGCATAGGCTTACCGTGAGTACTCCGGTTTTCTTCCCACATTGAAAAAACATGCAGTTAGGTTGATTGGCTTCTCCCTAAAATTGACCTTGTACCGTATTAGAGATTAACATATATAAAGACATTAACATATGGCTATAGTAGAGACATAGAGATTGTGAGCCCTTTGAGGGACACTTAGTGACATGACTATGGACTTTGTAAAGCACTCCATATTATGTAATTGGGCCTGGGTAAAGGGTGTCCTGAATGCCGTATAACACCTAATATTCACAAAAAAGAATCACACAGCAAGCTCTACTTTAAAGCCAGGCACATTTCAGAGGATTTACTTACGTTTAACTTCCCTACCTCTGCGTTGTTTACCCAATAAAGCTAGCAAAAACCCAGTACTTTGAGCTATGGAGTTATATGTGATTCTCTCTCCTACTTCCCTACTAAGCAGCACTTATGTAATTACCAAGCCTGAGCATATGGCATAGGCCCAATGTAAGCTCCAGCCCACTGTTGGGTTGGCACCTATGCACATTTTTTTCTAAAATGCCCCAGCAGGTGAAAAGGGGAGTGGGGAATGCATGAAAGTAAATTATGTTTAATTGCTGTTTTCTAAAGTGAACCTGTTATTTTGTTCATCCAGGACAAAGTTCAGACTTGCTTTAAAAGCTCAAAAGTTAAAACCATACATCATACATGTTAACTGGCCTATTAATACAGTGCACCTGTGAGCACATTTCATAAGGAGGGTCACTGTGTAGGCCCCTTTTGGTTTAGTTGTTGTGCCATTTTGGCCAGAACTTTAGGTAAGAGAGGGAAATAGTTAGAACTTCTATATTGATTCATTGCTGCCAGTATACTATCCATTTATGTCATGGTAACTACTTTCAAAATATGTGCACACTCAGGCTTAAAGTTGGCCTTTTTTAATGTTATTCTTGCAGAGCATCCTGCACATGTTAATTTCCGAATTGACTGCTTTCCCTGAGAACATGCTGTTGCTCAGGCCTGCCTATTCATTGTGCAGTGGCTGTTGGGAATGCTCACACAGTTGGCACAGGCTTTCCTACTAACATTAACGTTATACACAGTATTTACTTCTTCATAGAACTGCGCATGTGCGGTATTTGAGTGTCATCATTTAGAAGTGAAGGCATGCTCATTAATATTGGTGGAAGTGTAGCAAGCCCATGTTAAATAATGTATTTCCCTGGAGCCAAGAGCATTAAAGGAGATCTTGGTTGGATGAGGTGGGGGGAGGTAAAATTTCTTTAAAGACTCTTTATTAGCAAAATACCTACCAAGTTGCTAATATATTACTAGCATCATAATATAGGTGTGCTTAAATACCAGAAACTAAACCATTTTTCTAGTTTAAAGTCTGTAGCCCTTGCAGTACTACTTGGAGCATGCAAGGTGTCCAGAGCAACAAATCACATTACAGCTTTACATGAAAAGCAGGTTCCTGCAGTGCTCCTGCTATGGTGCATAAAAACTGCAGAACTTTTTAATAAAAAATGTTAATTTTAAAAAGAAATTCTTCTTAATTTATTGTAATCATATGTTAATACCTGTTGGGTTAAAGGAATACTGTCATGTGGGAATAATGGAGGCTACTAAACTCTCCTTTGAGAATCCTATTTAACTGGATGTCATTCTGATGTTTTGACTTAAACGCTGTGTTGCTAATTAAATAGATAAGTAATTCTGACACCTATTTACAGCAAGCCTGTTCTGGGTCTGTGATTTACACATACTGAAATCAGACTAGTATCTAATTTTTTTTTAGAACGAGGTCTTCAATGGCACTTCCTGTAATTTTCTTATAAAGGAAACACAGGAGTCATTTGGTTTGCTAAAGTTCTGAAATTTGTTAAGAAAGGACATTTTATATTTCTTACTCACTTTTTCTTTTTTGTTTCACAATTTGCTGCATCTTAGTACTGCCGATATCTTCCATATTTTTTGCAGCCATTTACTGTCTACCTATATGCACTTCCTAGAGGCTGCATATTATTGCTAAGGATAGCTGAACTACATAACAGTGCAGGCAGAGGATCCAATTGACACCAACATGGTCTCTTATGGCCATTTCAGAACAGAAGTGAGTTGCAGCGGTCTGCTGTTGGCTCAACACTTGTCCGAACCACTCCTATTCAAGTGAATAGGAGTGTTTGGGAACCTTTTTTGCATGCAGCTGTGGTCTGCGGCTCTAGACGCTGCGCCCCAGAGTGGGGTCAGGAGAAGAATCCTGCTGAGAGCGCACATCAGCCATAGCCGTAGACTATGTCCCCTGTACATCTCACAGGCTCAGACCAGCGATGGGGGAGTTAATCGGTTCTGGCATTTTGAGGTCACTCTGGGGGAAGTTTCCTCCTGTTTGAGTGACACCCAGGTCCCTGTGCATGTGCCCTCCGGATCTGGTAAATTTTGTGGTCCGTGGGTCCAAAAAGGCTGGCGACCACTGCTCTAAAGATCATAGTGGCACAGCTGCAACTGCTGTTACATTCAAATCTTCTTGTCGCAGTGCAGTTTGCATCCCTGGCTGCACAGCAGCAGTTTGTTGTGCACCTGGGAGCTGTCAGCCTCGTGGCTTGAAACCATGGGCCTGATCCATGTTTTCTGGATCACCCATGTTCTCTTGAAAAAGTTGATCTTCTCCATACTTGGAGAGCTTTGATAAATCTGGCCCTGCGTGTCCAAAATTAAGAACACAGAGTCTCCAAGTGCCTAAAATAGGATTACCCAGAAATAGTTTAATAAAAACTTTAAATTTTTTGTAAAAATGGAAGGATTTTTTTACTCATTACACTATTTTACTGATGTGGTGGTAAATAGACAGAAAAACAAAATTAGAAGTTATGAAATTATGGTAAACTTTTATGTTAAAGTTTATTTTTTAATGCAGATAAACTTTTTACCAATTAGTTAATTTATTCACGAGAACCTGGAATTATAATTTAATTTACTGTATCTGTTTACCTTTCCTAGTATATTCTCTCTTTGCTGTTTCTGGTTCATCTTAGATGCTTAAGTGTGTGAATATCCAATGCAAAATTCTTTGTGTCTAATGTAATGCATGTTATGACACACTTTTCTTGTACTCTTGCCTGACTTTGTGATCTCAAACTGTAAGCAGCATCCTTGAAAAGACAGGTGGATGGGAAATGTAACATCTCAACTATATTAAGATCTCCTGGGGGAATTTTAAAATCATATTGCCTTTGGCTATCATTAAATTTGTATTATTAGTAGCTGTTTAGCCTCTCCAAGCCAAAGGATGTTTGTGTTAGATGAAAGCAAGTGTTTAACAAAGACCTGGCAAACCTTCACTTTCTACAAGTTTTTCTTCTGCATTCTGCAGTTCGCAAGCTTAGCCTGAGATCTGGGCTGTCACATGGATGACTAAACAAAACAAATCTTGAAAAGTGTTAGTTTGATACTTAATAAGTGCTACAAGCAATAATGAGGTGTAAAGTAAATAAACACACATCCACCTATCAAAGTGACCTGCCAGTCTCCTAAGAACCTTAAAATGGCAGTTCCCTGCACTACATTAACTATTGTACTCACCTCTCTGGCAGCCTTTGTCACCTACCTGTTCCCTATTTAAGATCTAAAGCTTCCACCAGACTATTCAGAATTCAACATTAGTATCAGATGTCTGTGTGAACTCAAACTAATATACTCAATGAACTGAAGCCAAGGGATCAGCCTAACAGCTAGACGTGCCCTTTGTTTCCTTTTTGGCAGATTTTGATAGGGTTTAAATCCATGTGTTTAAATGGAAGATGTGTTCAGGCTACATTGTTGCATGGTGGAGATTTGTATTGTATAAAACCAATCCGTAGTACAAAATAAAATGTTGTTAACATTATATTTTATTATTATTTATTATTACTATTTTTATATTTATTATTATTATTATTATTATTTGTTATATTATATTTTTTTTGCTTATGTTACAAAAATAAATTATTATTCCAATAAACAGTCATTAATAAATCAAAAAATATGTTAAATATGTTAGGACAGCAGCTTTTTATGGCATGATCTAACATATCTTACAGTCATTATGCTGATACAGAAAATCTCGTAGTCAACTCCTCCAAAACATGATTTCCTTGCTGTTCTTAATTTGTCCTGCTTAGCCACTATGTTTATTGTCTCTATAGATTGCCAAATAATTGATTCTGAGAGAATAAGATGTGTAATCAATGTGCAGTATACAAGCAACGACTCCATTATGTACTTATGCTTGCACTTCATTTTGTCACTGAAAGACAACATTAATTATTAATAACTCAACAAATCTGCAATACGTGGTCATTAATGGCCATTCTGTCAATCAGGACTATCATATTGTTGATATAGCAACTGTGTAGGGAAAAACAACATACAGACTCTTATTAAGTCATTACATATCAGGGCACAAGAAGACATAATCAGTTTTAAAAACATTTGACATGCACTTTAAATGCGTAGCAAAAGCTTGCAACTGGGTTTCCCATATAACACTGATTTATTTCAGTATTCATGATATTGGCCTAATAAATAGAAAAGCAAAAGGGTAGTTAGGGTTGACTCATAACAAACTAGTTGGACAGTCATTTAGCTAACCTTAGATTATTTGCTATTAGCTCTTTAATACCCTTTGGGTATATTTTTTTCTTCTTTATACAGACCTGTGCATGTTCTAAATGACCCTCTTCTCTTATTTGTTCCTGCCAAAATTTAGTCTGATTCCAGTTGGTTTTGCAATGCATTGTACATTTTTTCTATATTAGACAACAGAGTTATTTTGTGTACAATAATGTATTCCATAATCAGTAGTGGGGCTGGTTTAGATTACAACAAAAAAAAATTCTTAACAATGATTAGCTTTATCATGACACAACCCACTCTACTCTTTGGGTTACATAAAACTCAATTATTTGGATCAGATTGTATGTAACAGGTTTCCAACCATTAGTTATCATCAGAGGTTCTCTGAAGATATAAAGTAGAAATGCTGGACAATATTCATCCTTTATACTGGTAGTATACTATAGTTATAAAGAATCCTTTGATGTTTGCACAAAAACATAACACTTCCAAGGAAGCTGTTTATTACGGTAGTATAGTAAACTTTCATTCCCAAAGGGTTCTTATAATGGCTAGTTTTTTTTCCATACCTATGTTCAGCATCAAAATGGTCTTGGGCACATGCATGTGTAAATGGTCATTTGTTCATAACTGAAGGCAGATGCATGGTGCACCTCTGTTTCCAACTACGAGCACATGTGTAGAGTTGGGCTCATGGGTCTGTGTTTGTGGAACATGTGACCCATTTTGTCAGGACTTCATTTGGCACAGGGCAATAGTATTCAAGTTCTTCTCATGACAGTATTTAGCTAAAAGCTTTCTTAGATCTGGAATTTTTGCTGCGTTTTTGCTGCTTGTCCCAACATCAGCCTGTGTTTTTTTTATTTGCCATTTTTAACCTGGTCTCAGATGTCTGCTTTACTATTTCCCACTTCGGTGTCACCTGTCCTTCTAGTTGTAAATGGGGGAATTCTAGGGATATATTTAGTCCATTTTTACTTACTTTTCTGTTTGGGTAAATCAATATTCACCATCATTGTTACCTACAATATAATTATTTCAATTCTAAGCTTTCTGATGGGTGGCTAGTCAGAGCTCTACATTCATTATCTACAGCCTCCGGCAGAAACTTTACACCCACCACATAAATGTGGGCCGACATCTAATGCTTGGTCCCTCACTGGTTCTTCCTATAGAAGTTTGCATGATTAATATGCCTTGTAATGATGTAGGGACACCAATTGGAACCGTACTGTGCAAAAGGAGATGCAGGTATTCCTTCTGAAAGTGTCAAATGCTGAAGAATTTGCACAAGAACATAGCACACGAAGACAGTAGAGTACGAACATGCCATCTGCCAAGACTTCTATTGCAGGGAGCTTTTATTATACTTATTGAAGTGACAGGGTCATTTTATGCCTTTTAAGTAACAGAAAGTGCAAATATATAAATTATAGCATAAAATGCATTCACTGCATTGCTTTTAGCCTCATTTGAACTTGTATAGTCAAAACAACTTAAAAATCATGTACTACTGTGGTAGGCAAGGAAGACTCCACCAAACAGCAGTTAATTCTATTTTATCATGCAACAGACAAATACGACAATGGCAGGAAAATCAAGTTTTGTTATGATTTTCATGTAAAGTAAAATATTGCCTTGGGGAACAATGTGATATACTTGTGCAGACACTTGTAATTCTCATGTTTATGTACAACATCAAAGCTTTGCAGTTGTACATACTAAAAAATGGAAATTTATATTTTATACACTTACATGCATTTTGCTTTACACCTTGCATTCAGTATACTGTAAACACTATTCAACCTGATGATAACACAAAAAAGGAATATGATATGCTTTTCAATGTACAACTTTTTCCATTTCATGTTAATATATATTTACACTTACCAAATTCTGATTATTTAACAGCCACTGCTAGCAGCGCAACAGTTGGCGTCCGCTGTAGCGGGAGTAATGCCAGGAGGTGCACCGGCCCTCAACCAGCCAATTCTCATCCCGTTTAACATGGCCGGGCAACTTGGGGGGCAGCAAGGACTGGTTCTGACATTGCCTACAGCCAACCTTACAAATATTCAAGGTCTGGTGGCAGCTGCAGCTGCTGGAGGGATAATGACTCTGCCATTACAAAATCTACAAGGTAAGTTTGCCTCTTTACTTGTAAAACACAGAATTGTTTTAAATAAATAATTAGATCAAAGACCTTTAATATTACATTCCATAGCAGTAGGTGATATGTGATTTAGAGGATATTCAATTCAATTCAACTAAAATTGATATAGCTACAAGTTAATGAATCATTTCAATTTAAAATCTATTCCACTGGCTTGCCTAATATTGCATACTGGCTATAATACTGGCTTGCCTAATACTAATATTGCACTGGCACTGTCATTCAGCTCATTCCTTTTTCCTAGATCTACACAGCTCAGTTGTTCTGCTAAAAGGTCATATCCAAGAGTAGATCACTAACAACTTGATCACTAAATAGAATACATGGCTCTGTATGGAGTAAACTACAAAGTAGCACATAGTGGCAATCAATCTTGCATGACTCTGGAATGTTTCAAACATGTGGGATTGACTGGTACAAAATGCTACTTGCTTAGATTATTACATTGTTATGTCTGTTTACCCAACATTGGCTCCTGGTAGCAATTAATTGCTAGTGCTTTAAGTAACATGGGGTACTAAAATATATTTTGTGCAGCTCTAGCCTTATAGCCTTATGGATACCCAATGTCATAATATCCACTGGCTTTTAATACCAGATAGTTCAATAGTAAGATATGTTCCCTCTGTGGTCACTTTAATCAAACAAAAATCCATAATGTAATAGATATTAATGTAGACACATCATAAAATACACATAAACCTCCAAAATGCTTTCTTGTTTCTTTCTCCTTTTTGTCTTCTCTTCTCCCCCATATTTTACCAGCTATCATTACTTTCCTAAATTAAAGATTTAAAAAATGAAACCAATGGAATGTTATACTTGATATATTTATTTTTTTCATATATTTTTGTGTTTGAAAGCTCTGATGACCTTTTATTTTGGTCCTATTTGACCTTGTTTTTTTATGTTGATTTTGTAACTTTTATCTACATATACATTGGCCACTCTTGTTTTAATATTGATGGTTATGTTTGTTCTGTGTGATCTTCAGTAAACTTTGAATTATAAATTAAATGCACAAACTAAATCATATTACTATTTTGAGTTAAAAATGAGTGTGACCACAAGAAAATCATATTGATGAAAGGGATCAAGGGAAAAGTATTTAAAAGTATATGAAAATAAATAAGATTGATGCACACAGACTTTGCTTGGAAAACTTTGGCACACCACTGGACTTTCTGTTTTGCAATTCTCTCACAGGTAAGTATAAGACTCAGAGTGGGCTAGGATGGGGAGTTCAGCAGGGGTGATAAAATGTTAGAGAGTGTTTTACAATTACTGTAAGCAACCAGTCGGGACTAATCATACAGATGTGGGTGTTGCACTTTGCACACACACACACGCACATGTATATATATATATATTTATATAAAATATATATACAATATATATATAAATTTTACCTTGAACGGGCAACATTAGCAACCCGCCAAAAAACAAACAAACAATGATTAGGGAAAAAAAGCAATATCTATGTTCATTTACAGATAAATACATTTCAGATTAAAAGCCATACAATCAAATGTTAAAATAATTTTGAAAAAAAAAGTTACTTTGTTAACCTTTTTTTTTTTTTATTGTCCCCTAAGCACCACCTGTTGGTGTAGCAGCAGCTTATGCAGCACCTTGTGGCTATTTTAAAGATTAATGTCAACAGACCTTTCTTATCATACTTGTAAATGGTTTTCACTTTAATGTTTAAAATAATGTCTCTCTCATACCATTAACTTGCTGCAAGGAACCTGTCAGTCATAAATCATAAATGAAAAGGGGCAAGCTAATGCACAAATTTTACTTGTTTAAAATTTGAGAGTGCATGTAAAGTAGGGAAGCAAAGATTAAAATAATGCAGAAACAGCACTGAGTAAAAGCAGATTTAATAAAGTGAAGGAAGAGGCTTTTTAGACGAGGTGGATGATAAAATCTTAATGAAGAAACAGGCATTATAAATATGCGTCCAGCTGCATGTTTTTGCTTATGTGTATATATAGCATTATAAATAAACATTAAGTAATGGAACGCAGTACGTCATGAATTCATTTTGCTTACCAGTTTTGAATTCTTTGCTGAGAACACATAATCGCTATGGACTTGCTTTAATGCTTAACCTTTTGTGGGTTTGTTTGTATTTCATTATTTATATTTCCATGTCTACCCAATGTTTATTTACTTTTATATGTTTCAAATTCACTACAAATAACAACTGGACAATGTTACAGCCAAGGACTACAAAAATATTTATCCTCTTTGTGTTCTTTTTTTTCTTGCTAACTTATCTCTTTGGGTTACTTCCTGTGTAGGTTGCCTGACATCCTTTGCATTGGTCCCCTCTTTGATTGGGTCACACCTCTGGCCTCCTTAGACTTCCAACATCTTCTTATGATAGTCTCACAATCCCCTTTTTTGCCATGAAATGGCCACACAAGAATTTGGCACCTGTATGTCTGGCCTTTGGAAGAAATTCTTGTTTAGATGCAAAACCTCCAAACAAGAACTAAAACCTCTGTCCAACACAAAGTATACATACTTAATAACTAAAGTATACATACAGTATATATATATATATATATATATATATATATATATATATATATATACTTTAACTTACAAAGGAATATAATGTGATAAAATTTGTATGAAATTCAGAAGTCTTATGCTATCATATTCTACAGTTCATTAAAATATAAATCACCAAACTGTATAGTTTTCCTGTCTTTAAATGTGAAGGCTGCATTTATCACTCTTTTTAGGGCTTTTTTCTCTCTTTGTTTACCTGGTGATTTTACCAATAACGCACTTTCTGTCCTAGGTTACTATGATCTGTTTGGGGACATAGCCGATGGCTCAGTCTGAATTTTCAGTCATACAAACTGTGTTTTAATGCAGGTGCTTTAATAGGATGTATTTTTAGGTAATGCATAGTGCCCAGGTAATTCCTTTGTCTTCCTTTGTCTTTATTATTTATGTGTAAAATATGGTGAAAAATATAAAACATCAGTTTAAACATGTATAAACTCAACAAACATAAAAAAAGAACAAAAACTTAAACATAAAACTGACCAAACACTATTATAGGTTCCATCCACAACGTTGAATAATACAATCAACACAGATGTAAAGAACACTCTGAAATATGACAGCTAAAATGCAGATTAAGATTTGTTTTTTGTAGATTAAGGCACTAATAGGATAGATAATGCTCAGTGCTCAGTTACAGCATTTTTTGCAGACTATAATACTTTTTATTCAAGTACTCGGGACAGTGGGGAAATGAATACTATGTTTCATTGATTCCAATTGCTCACCTGTACTAGCAGTTTGTGAATCCCTAGTGAGCATTATATAAAATCTGTTGGATACTTCTAATGCTTGCCTGTGTAAAAACACTTCATACTGTTCTAGAAAGAAGCAGCATTTTATGCCATTATTGGCAACTCAGAACAACCAAATGTACACCTATGAGAGTTGTACTGGAGAAATAAATTTTACATTTTACTGTTTAGAATACTCAATTTAACAGCTAATGTTTATTGTGATACAAATCAAATATGTTGCCTTCATTTATTATATCATTTTTGCTATAGTCTTTTCCCTGACTTATGTCACTGAGAATGCGTTCTTACCAGGGACCCATATGCCTCCATGACATTATTATGAATCTGACTTGCAAGGAGGGTTTTACAGCTCTCAGAGGTAAGGTGTATTTGTGTGACAATTGCAATAAGATTTTCCTGTGCGCCAGTTACACTGGAAGACAATGTACTAGAACAAAGTGACCCATGACATGTGATGCACGGGAGATACCTAACTGTTAGCCAACCTATATAAAGTGTTTGTGTGTGTATGATGGGGGATGGGGGGGGGATCTTAAAACTTGTTGTTGGGATTTAATGAAGGGTTATATCTCCACAGCACAATTTGTGCTGTGTTGGCACTAGAGGTATTTTATTTAGAGTACCACAATTATAGGCCATATAACTGATATCATATATCTAATATATCACTAATAGGAGTGAGCTAGTTTTTGAAGATTTTATTTTTAAATCTTTGCTTTTGCTGCAAAATTTGTGTAGGGGAAACTTGACTATGGGAAAAATTACTTATTTTTTTAATGAAATTTTGTGATTATTTAGCAAGTTTACTCTGTTTCTCAAATATACATTTATATTTTTCATCACTCTGGATATGTTCCTACAGGTGCACTTTACCCCCTCCTCTCAATAATTTTGGTGACGATAATAGGTTTAGGTGCTTTGCAATTGCAAAAATGTTTGCAGTTGGCAGGTTTATATTCCCAATTATGTTTTTAATTCAGAGCAAAAAAATATGAATAAAAAAAAAAACAAAAACAAAACGATGGTCTGCTTGACCATACATTCCCAGTAATTTTGGGACAATACTATGATCAAGGGCCTAATTTGGACAAAATTTGGACAAAACCACATGGTTGCAGTGAAACATAGAAACCCAGAGTAAAGTTAATGATTAAAGGAAATCTTAACAGCCTATTCCGTTTGGATACATGTAGAATGCAGCTGATTTTAAATAAAAATTCTTTTTTTTTCAAAGATCAAATTATTATCCCTAACAGGCACAAATGTTTATATTCAGTTTATCACTATTTTTAAACATTACTTTTCATGTTGAAACACATTGATTTAAAAATAAATAAAACTAAAAATATTGATTTGATGGAAGAATCAAGGCACGTACTTAGGAATATATAGTTTGTAGATATCAGTCCTAAAGCTTATGTTACTTTATGTGGTTAGGTGACAGATACTTTGGAACTGCTAATACAAAATGCCTAAATAGTCTTTCAGTTATGGATGATAATTACTGTATACAGCATATATGTTATGATAAGGAAATAGGTTTTCAAAGTGGAAAATTACAGCATTACAACTATACACCTAACCACAATTTTCAGGTAATTACAAGTTTAGCACAAGGCTCTTCTTCCCCGTAATATCATTTAAAAGCAGTTTTGTCAAATATGTCATGTTAATGTAAGTAAAATGCTCTGCCCTTAGCAGTTTTGGCACAGGTGTCTTCTAATCCAAAGAAAATGTGGATCCATCACTTCAGTTAAAACCTTACAGGCATATAGCAAATGAGATATCCACAAGTCATACTATGGCAAGCGAGAATGTGAAGCCAAAAAGCAATAAGCCTTGAAAAGTCATAGGTAACTGCCGTGAATTGCAAAAACGGAAATGATTGACAATCATTTAGCAATTTCTTGCATATATTGGTTTGGTTTCCCTGGCGCTTTCATGCAGGAAAATAGCTGTAACTATACATATATGGGCTGATTATGTTGTGAACCTTGGGAAAATCATGGCATGTATTTGCCTATTCTGCTCAGGGCAGCACAGCCATATCTTACTATAAAAAAAAAATCAAAAAGTCAAGACTATTTTTGAATTAAAGAAAAGAAAATAACATAGACAAAAAATTGTAAGACAAACACCCATTAGAGCAAACCATTCCAGGGGATCAAAATCAATTTGCATTACACAATATCCATTCAGACCCATTGGTTGAATACAGATAATCTGAAAATACTATAAAGATGGAGAACTGAATGGAGAGATACAGAATGGGTATAACTTACACAGACTTCAGTCTCTCATGTCTGTGTCTCATTCTTCAGTAATTAGTATTTAGAATGTTTCCTGTTTCTTTCTGCAATTGCCATTTTCATTTTAGTTTCACCTGGCTACTGTTTTATATTTAGAGTCTCATAAACCATACCGTAATCTTTTCTGGGGTCATGGGCTGCTCATGGTATCAAAGTATGTTGCAGCCACTAAACTCTATTTCCCCAGTATCAATTAACAAGTAACGGCTGCTGTTTCCATTGATTCTGGAGCTAGTGTCTAACAGCATTAATATCCTAATGTTGCCTCTCATTTTTATGTCTTTGAGTCTCCTCTTTTGCTTTATATTGTGACATGCAGACCAAAGTGTAAAGGTACCAGGATGATTATCCTAAATTACCAAAAGCATTAAGAATGTTTATACAATACATTCAATTCAATTAAATTATCAAATTATGTAATAAGCAAATCTCTGAATGCCTATCTATCTGCACATCATCACAACCATTGATCAATGCATTATGTTGATTTACAAGGTACTCCGCAAACTGTCCAAATTCAATAAAAAAATGTATAAATTAATACCACACAATACAATTTATTACCTCTCCAAAATATTAAAGAGGATCATTTTCTGCATCTTTCTTCATATAGCATTTTCTATTTCTATCTAGGAAATGTTATAGCAATTATCGATTTATAAATAGCACTTTCCCTCCTTTTAGTTAGATTTCCTCTCACTTCCTGTTGCATTTCCAAAACAAGAAAGGAAATTTGACCAGCAAGATGTGGCAAAAGGCAGGCAGGTTCTTTATTGCAGAGGGGCTAGGTGATGACCCTGCAAAAACATTTATTTTCTTGCCTGTTCATACTTTTTTTAACTTAATCACAGCAAAGCTGGCTGCTGGAAATAAATAAACTCTTATACAGATGTGTGGGAGTTATAACAATCTGGACTGATCAAGATGGCCCAGGATTCCGCTGAGATCTACAGAGCTGCCACTGCAAACTGTTTGGGCTGGTCTTTTACTTCTGCACATAAATAGAAAATTCAAGCCATTCAAATGTACAGACCTTCTATCCCAGAACACATAAAATATGACATTCCTTTAGGAATTGTTGGAGTTTTACTGCACAAAGAAAGTGGGGGACAAGTCAAGGTAGTTGTCTGCAACTGTCTGGCTCCCTGCAGACCATTATTCTAGAAAATGCATGAACAGGTTAGTAGTTTGGTGTGGTTGATAAAGAATACCTTTAACTAGGAAGGTAAAGTTAGATTTTATATTACATTTAAGTAACATTTAACTAGATTAAGTGTGGTGCTTTTACATCTGCCTACATAATTGATGTTTTAATGTGCTCATTTCAATAAATAAAAATATATTTTTAATGCAAAAAGTATCTTTTACCTAGATCTAAAAATTCAGTCCAGCTAGCATTTTTCCACTTTCAGCTCCAAACACATTTGCATAAAGTAAGATATTTGTCACAACTAAGTCACCAGGCAGTTGATATATTTTGACTTTAGTGCTTCAAGGGTCGATCTAAATTTTAGTTTTCGCAGAAAACCGGTCTGCCTTTTGGACTGTTTATGCTATGACACAGGGCTTTTCTTGTCTTTAATTGTAAAGTGCCTCTGTGGGTCACAAATCCAAATATCATTTTTTTTTGTCTTAAGCAAATGGAAATTGTCTCTAGTCATTTGTATATCCCTTCAAGGAACATGAAATAGCTTTCAGAGCCTACAGAAATCCAATGTCTAAGTTATGTATTTTAATGAGCGCCAATGTCAGTAATAATAACAATGATGTTTCACTTAGAGAAATAGCTTAGGTTCAGGTACTGCTCTGTGCTAACATAGGCAGAACATGAATGACAAGGACCAATAAGAGCTGCATTAGTTAGTCATCATCACTTGAGTGCTGCAAGTACCACTGACACTTCCTTGTAGCAAGAGTGAAGCTTTTACATACATCTGTGCTAAATTTAAGCTGCCAGCTATGTTATTGTTAGACAACCTGCTTCTGAAGACTTTTTTTCTCAGAGACCCAGGAGCCATGCTGCATCTAATATTATAAGCAGCAAAGATAATGTTTCTCCGTGATTGTACTACACCGAGGACTAATTTAATTACTGTGCTTTAGTTCTGGTACATGAGTTACTCCTTGTAATATGCTAATGTGCTATAAATAAAACAAAAGCAAAGTGGTAGCTGTAAAGTGCAGAGAGTTTATTGTAACAAAGACATTGACAGACATTGTAATATTGTCATGTTTCCACAATTTGTACATTTATACAAGTTTTTGAATTTGAAGCCAAAACATTTTAGTTTTAGTTTTTGATAGGATGGTAGGATAAGTGTCTAGTACAAGAGTTGTTCTCGGGAAAGAAGTAAATCAAAAAGACAGAAGTTTAGATTAAGTATCAGACTTCTGGAACCCTGTCTGCTTATTATTATTATTATAATATTAATAAACAGGATTTATATAGCGCCAATATATTACACAGCGCTGTACATTAAATAGGGATTGCAAATGATAGACTAATACAGACAGTGATACAGGAGGAGAGGACCCTGTCCCGAAGAGCTTACAATCTAGTAGGTGGGGGAATTTACACACAATAAGATGGGGATTTTTATCATGGTTTTACCAATGTGAAGTGAGGTGAAATTCCTCTAGTTCAGCCTCTAACAAGGGTTCTAAACTTTCCCTTTTCTATATCCCCAAAAAGTTCAGGTAAAGATCCACTTTATTTTGTTAAAGCCAGGGAACACCTTGAAAGATGCAATGTTATGATACTATCAGCAGTGGCAAATGACAGACTAATACAGACAGTGATACAGGAGGAGAGGACCCTGTCCCGAAGAGCTTACAATCTAGTAGGTGGGGGAATTTACACACAATAGGATGGGGCTTTTTATCATGGTTTTAGCAATGTGAAGCCAGGTGAAATTCCTCTAGTTGAGCCTCCAACAGGGGTTCTAAACTTTCCCTTTTCTATATCCCCAAAAAGTTCAGGTAAAGATCCACTTTATTTTGTTAAAGCCAGGGAACACCTTGAAAGATGTAATGTTATGATACTATCAGCAATGGCAGTGACAACAGTCACAAAGGCTGAAATTGTGACTGGGCCTTTTGCTGCAAATAAGGGTGGACTCTTTGTAATATATGTCTGGTGCCAGGGAAAAAATTATAAATCTGCCTTTATCCCAATGTGACAGTCCCTGTCCCCGTCTTGCTGCTCCAGGGCTCTGGCTCAGTCCCCAACAGTGTCTACCTACCTGGACCTGTTTTTATCCCCAGATTTTAGCTGGTGCCAACTGCCTATTTGTAAACTAGATTTAGAAATAAATAATCCATGGATAAAGCCTAAAACTTTATGAATATATCTGCAGATTGCTTGGAGTAGTCAGATGGAAACTTTAACGTGTATCAACCTTAATCAATGTATTCAATGAGGATTTCTAAACATTATTTTAGAGATTTTGAGTTTAAAATGAATCTATTGTTGTATCCAACATGAATCTATTTCTTTTATAATATAAAAGAGTATCCTTTACCATTAAAGCCATTCCTTACATTCTAAGGAAATGACTGTGCTTTAAACTAGGAAAGGCATCTTTGAAGAATGATGTCATCAGTCTGTTGTAGACAGGAGGAAAGCACTCCTCTTTTATGATCTTTACCCGCTGGGACTATTATAACATTTGAGTTTATTTACTAAAGGAATTTCGGCAAAATAAATAAATGGGTTCACTGTGCAAAAGAATTATCATGTAGCTTAGTGAATGTTGTGAAAACGTGGAACATAAAATATCCAGTCGTGTTCAAGAAAATGAAAGAAAAAAAAAAGACTAAGGTAGGGCTTTTAAGAAAGACAGATGAAAACTTTGGTATAGCTGATCTCTGGTCTGCTCCTAAACTGGCTATCCATATCAATGTCAATGTCAATGCCTGCATGGTGTGGAGACTTGCTATTGGATATCTAATGGCAGAGTCCTTTTAGGATTCACAGAAGGGGTAAGCAGTGGTGACATGGCCAATAAAGAGAGGGATATAACTGGAAAGGGGGGGGGGGGCATAGCCCTAAAATGAATACAATTTTAGCACTGTGTTTAACACAGATAAGCCCAAACTACCCAAAAACAACAGGGTGGTAACTGAAAATTGCTGGGTGGTCAGCCAGGCTAAAAGGTGCTGGGGAGCACCCTGTAAGCATTAGTGCAGCACCAATCCAAGTCTTCATGACATCGCAGAATCCCACCTGGTGCATATGTATTTATATTTTGCAATTTATGATAATAATTGGAAGGATCTTTCTGTGAGGGTGTAGGTCAAAAGTCTTCGAATCAACAGCAGAAGCTTCACCAGTTTTATATGATAGATCTGAGTTTTGTCAGAATGAAGCATGTAATGCATTGTGCTAATGAATATTGTCAATATAAAACATGATATTTCCTGGGATTAAAACGTTTTAGAATGAATTATGCAGTTTTGTAAAGGTAACTGGTATAAAATAATTATGATTTATCTTGTTAGCCTCATAATTTGGCAGCTCAGACAGGGAAAATGAGGTTTTGCTGTTGCATAGACAACAAAATGAATAAAGCCTATTGAAGACAGGCACAGATGTGCATGCTTGGGAGATGGGAGATGTACATGCTTGAACAATTTTGACGGTTTGTGGCAGAAAGATGGAACATGTAGCTTTAGACTAGGGAATTTTGTCTTTGTTATATTGTGAATTCTTAACAAATAGTTGCATCATTATTATCCATATAAAAAAAGCAAAAACAAAATAACATAAGCTTCATTCACTTGTGATTTTGAGTTAAGAAACAGAAAAAAGTGATCCTGCTTATCACCTCCAAGTATGACATATAATCTATAAGTATTTTTTCCCTGGAATGCTATCCCTTAGAGCAACAGAGTTGTTTAAACTACCTTCTGACATGAAATAAACTATTTAAAATGATGGGAGTTTGAAGGGTGGCATTTATTATTTATAAAATGAATGCAAAATGCCAAATAGGGTTATTGGATATGCAGCACAGGCAAATACCCTATGTAGGACACTTGTATGCTTTAAAAGCATCGTGTGTTTGTTAGCTGTAACAAAGACTGCCTAAGCAACAATATTAAAACCTTCTGTTTTTAGAAAGCCCGCCTCATCTTATTTTGTTTAGGGCTCTTGTGTATTTAAATCATTTATTTAGCATCCTAACTCAGAGCTTGCTTTTTGGCTGTCAGAAAAATTTAGGCACCCTCTATTCTGATATAGGGATTCTTTTAATGAGTATATCCTGTATAAAAGCATGGATTGAAGTAATGGCAACAACTCTGTTCTAAGTAAAACTAAGAATAAAACATTTGTTCTGTTAGGGGGTACCAGTAGGCTGTCAATTGTGAATACCTTATTGAACTGGTAATTTCCTGGTAGTTTCTGTTGTTGACCTGGTAGAAAAAGAGGAAAGTATGAATTCCTAATTTACTTCTTAATTTCAGGTCAGTTAATCAGAAAGTATGGACGCTTTTGGATTGGAAAAAACAGACAGGCAACTAGCATTTCCAAAACTTCAAGGAGTTCTGCTATGGCAGCTTTTATATTTCTCCCATATTGATTCCATTTCACATAGATTTATATATATATATATATATATATATATATATATATTTATAATAATTCATTATTAGGGGCTAGGACTTGGAGACAGATGATATTTGTGGCAATTTCCAGGCTTCTACCAGCCATCAAGAGGCCACCACCAACATGCTTGTTCAAAAGGGTTATTTTCCCTATATTTTCCTATAGGCAGCCACTGGCGAGTTCCTGTTTGAATCTTCTGCCTGTTGCCTACGGTTACCTGTGGTGAGGAAGTAGTACCCACAATATCACCGCCCACCTGTGTGAACTAGCCCCTAGTGAATATTATCATGCTTGAAACAAACATAGATCTACTCTCAGGAACAATGTGTTAAAAAATACAACCAAATAGGTACATAAAAAATAATAATAATAGCTAAATATCCCCAGGGATACAAAATATACTTCAATTATAACCCTAACAATCCCTGAAGATATTAGTTCACCGATTCCAGTTATACAATGAACAGGAGCATTAATAAAATACATAGTTACCCAGGAATATGTATGTAAAAAGTATGACAATTACAAAACTCTGCATAGATAAATACTCGTAATGCACTTTTTGACCCCCTTTTGCCTTCATAACGTAGATTCAACCAGGTGCTGGAAACATTCCTCAGGTATTTTGGTCTATATTGAAACATGTGGAGATCACTTGAGCACAGTGAACCCATAAAGTGGTCATAAAGGAATAAACCTGCTCAACAACAATGCTAAGATAGCCTGTGACATTTAAACAATGTTCATGTGTTAGTAAGAGACTCAGAGCGGGCCAAGAAAACTTTCCCCACATCATTATACCAACTGCCTAAACCATTGATACAAGGCTGGATGAATCCAAGTTTTTATGTTTTTTAACACCAAACTCTGACCCTACCATTTAAATTTCACAGCACAATTTGAGATTTATCAGACCAGACAACATTTTACCTGTGATTTTGGTGAACCTTTGCAAATTGAAGTATCAGGAGCTGACAGGAGTGGCACCCAGTGTGGTCTCCTTCAGCTACAATTGTGCTGTGCTACATTTGCTTTGATGTGCTGTGCATTTCAGATATGCTCTTCTGCATACCTGTGCTTTAATGAGTGATCACTTGAGTTACTGTTCTCTTTTTATTAGCTTGGTAAATTAGATATTTGTGGTAACATGTGCTTAAACATGTCTAATAAAGTGGTGCTGAGTGTATGCGGTTTGTTTATAAAGCAGTGAATCTGACATTCACTAAAACATTCCCTGGTGGAGAATCACCATTTTGGAAGCAGTATTGAACCATTCATTATCATTAAAACAAAAGCAGTTGAAACCCCATTTACATGCCTTTGAGGATGTTGTGGCTGTGTTGTTGTTTCAAAAGCTGAAAATAGCAGAAAGTCAGCATACCACTTCCATAGACTTCAAAGGATACACTTTTCAACCTTGTCTTCAAGCAGTGCTATGAGGTTCAGAGTATTCTAAGAGACCTCAGACAAGCCATGATCCTATGCAACATGTGAAAGAGAATTAAAACCAGTTAGTAGATTGCTTTAATAAATGCTCATAAATGCATAATGGTTGACACTAAGCACTAGGGAGCTGTAGTAGTAGAAGTTTTCTGGTAGAGAGACTAAATAAATATATATAATTAAACTGTTTTGCATCCCAGGGCATTCCCATCAGAGAATGCTAATGAAATGATGAAACAAAACTGTGGAAACTCCAGACACACGCTATGCTTCTGGGTTCCAGGTTAGCTGGAAAGTAAGAAAACAATTGGAATTTCTAAATTATCTCAAAGCTGCTAATTTTCATAACAAGTTCAGTTTTTTTTCTTTCTCACTATGGCGTTTGTGACTACTGGTTTAGCTGGCAGCCTTTTAAAAGTCATAAAGAATATTTTTTGTCAGTGTGACTTGAATAGAAGTGGTAAAGTTAGGGGATAGCACACATAAAAGTGGCTGTTTGGAAAAAAGTGTTTTTAGCTATGTAAGAAGTCTAGGCAATTTGAAGCAAAGGTAGGAAGTTTCAAGTAATTGAATGGTTATATTTCAGAGAGAGAAAGGACAAATGAAGGGTCGGTAGAACGGGAAGCCTTGCACTGAGGTCATAATTCCTGAGAAATCTGCAGTATATGCTTTTAGTCCTATGGCTAATACTGGTTGACTAATAATAGCTAAAATTACTGATGTAAATATGGCTATTGAATAGTAATTTCAGAAGTTGCACACTCATTACTCAACTGTGTTGATCATTTATTGACCAATAACCACAAAATGGTAAAACAAAAAATACATTTAAAACTCACTTGTACTTAAAAGCTTTTTTAATATCATTACTTAGCTGTATATATTTGCATCATTGTTAATAAATCTTTACATTTCAGTAGCGGGAGAATCCATCTGTAAAATTTGAAATTCAACCAGGGTTAGGCTGATTATCAGCTGGTAGAAATGTATCACTGATATACTGGCATTTAATTTGCAATTTAACAATATAATAAGTGGTCACTTATGTCAAAAAAAAAATCCTGTTTCACAAAGTTTACAAGTTTGTATGTTGGTGGCTAAAGGGTACAAGTTTACAGACTCCCACCACTTTGTATCTGTTTCAGCACTGGGCGTAAATAGTGGGACTACTATAGAAACACTCCAAGTTCACAAAATGGTAACCAGCAGGGAGTGTTTATTATTAGAGGTATTCAGAAATATATCTTAATAAATTTAGTTTAACAAGCAGAACACAACAGCAAAAAAAGAAGTACAAAAAATTGTCAAGCAAATACTCCCCTCAGCTCTTGGTGCTAATGCTTCTGGTAGGTGGGGTAATATCATCATGCCTTCTAGCTGGGTCCATTGAAATTCAGGCATTTGAAATCTTACAGGAATGTGTTCCAAGATTAAGCTAGAGCTTGTTTTCCCTGGATTTTAAATACCTAGCTTTCAATGTACACAGCTTCACCTTCAACAATACATTGACATATGTGGCTATATGTACGTACATGGGGGGTCTGCAGGGCTCTCTGTTGGCATGGAATGCAGAGTGAGGGATGGCACTGCTTTAACAGTATTTTTTCTGTAGTTGACCCTACTTCTCGTGTTTGGTCTGTTTAAGACTCCCCCAATAATAGTGGATAAGTCAATTGATTGCCTTCTGAACATATTATAACATGCATTTTTACGTACATGTCCAAGGCCTAATCAACCAGTATCCAAAAAAGATTGCACAGAGCACTTTAAGTTCAAGTTGTTTTTTCAAACTAAAGTTAACGGATTATTGTTTTAGGTCTGAATGCAGAATTACAAATATTTCTGATGAACATAATGTCTCAGATGGTCCTATATCTATTTAGTTTTGGAGTGCAGTCATGCATTGATAAACTTTTGGTAGTATAAGTAGCCATAACTAATAATAACTATATTATTCCTATTAAATTTAAGCATTATTTGTCTTACCTGTATAGTCTTTTTACATCAAGCAAAAATTATTTTAACAGAATAAAACTGGGCATGTTCAGTTTTTCATTCTGCTTTGATCAGTCATACCTCATTGAGCTGTAAGAAATTTGATTTCGATCATCCATGTATATACATAATAAAGCATGGAACATTGGGCTATAGTGGTAATAATGTAATAAAAAATATATATATTTCCATCATACAATAGTTCTTTTATGTGTGCATATTCCCTGGTGTGCTATGATTGAAAAAGCACATTTTGTAGCAGAACTTATTCAGCATTTGACATAAGATAATTTGAATTTGCCATGCTTGTGAGATAACTCACTAGGGAGAGCGCAGTCTTAAATAAATAATACAGATAAAAATGTATACTTCCTTCTATTTCAAAGCTAATGCAGCCAGCTTACAATGGAATGGTAACATGAAGACACAGCTCCATAATTTGATGGATTTGTTTTGACAGCAGCCAAATAATTGAGAGTGAAAGGTGTCAGGAAGGATGATATATCGTATAAGCCACATTCAGGAGGCTACCCCAGAAGCAACTCCAACAAGAGTATTATTTCCTTTGATATCCCACTGTTAC
This sequence comes from Pyxicephalus adspersus, assembly GCF_032062135.1. Classification (NCBI taxonomy): domain Eukaryota; kingdom Metazoa; phylum Chordata; class Amphibia; order Anura; family Pyxicephalidae; genus Pyxicephalus; species Pyxicephalus adspersus. The sequence continues at coordinate 97,008,993 of NC_092862.1, forward strand.
TCACTTCCAGTTTATTACAAATCTATGAAAGGTATTCAGTTTAACAGATCGGGGAGGTGTTGCTGGGGAGAGAGAGGATTGCAAGTAAGCTGGGAATTAGGACAATGCATCCTGACAACTGGATCTGTTCTGGGTAGACTAAAGAATTACAGGTTGGATAGAGGATAATATGTACATAATATGAGAAACTGAAAAACCTTGTCATAAAAATATGAAAAGTATACTGTACCTTTCATCTAACTATGTGCAAGTTAGGGGACATAAAAACATAAATGATATGATGAAAGGTTTCTAATATTATTTTCAATCATGTATTTGCATTTTTTTTTGTATTTGCTTTACCACCAATGTATAATTATAATATAAATAAGAATGTTAGTAATAACTGGATGTACCTTATGGGGATATTAGTTGCAGTATTAATATAGGGGTCAGTTATTATAAATATATATATATATATATATATATATATATATATATATATATATATATATATATAAAAATATACTTTAGATGCAATTGTGGCAATGTGCTGGAAAAATCATGTTGATTTATGACAAGGTCCCTTCATTCTTGTGCTTTGAATTGAGCCTCTCACATACATTTTGAAAATTGTAGTAAGTAGCTTCAAAGGAGGGGACTTAGTCATGTGCAATAGCTCTTGACCCATTCTCAACATGGAAAAAGATATAAAATGTACTTACTTTCCACCTAGGATGCCTAGTTGATGGTGACATAAGGGTCCGTCCTCCTGGTGAGGTGTTGAGAATGCTGAAAATCACAAATGTATTTTATATGTGGGAGATGTGTTATGGGAGGCAAAAATTTCCAAAACTGTTTTTTTTCAATTGAGCAGGTAGTTATTTTATTAAATGAAGGACATCCTATTTCCCTTTCTGCATTAAAGACCTTTGTGACTGCTCTTTTTCGAGGTGGAGCTTTGGTTCCAATTTAGGGCATTTGGCTTTTAAATGCTGGGGCAAAACTTAACACCAAGAGGGATAACATTATACTGTAAGCAACTTGGTAAAAGTTGTACTGTGTACAGGTTGCGCATAGTATTCAAGGACCTCCACAGTTACATCTTTTGAAAACTAACTAATCTACTGAGGCACCACATGCAGTATTGTCATCAAATATGTTTTGGACCATAAAAAATACTGAAACTAGCCCTAAAACTTCAATTTCAGGAACAGATGATAGGTAGTGTCTATATTGAAGAGTGCCTCTTTTTTTTTTTTTTTTTTTTAAGGTATTACTCATAGCTGATTAGTAGTTTTAAATTCCAGGAAAGAGATTCCAAGCCTATTAAATGACCTGACTTCAATATTAGGGTGGACCCCATGCTGTTTTTTTTCCATAAATAAAAGGCTTTAGCCCAGTGGCCAGATTCACTGAGCCATACTATACCTGTCATTGACAGGTATAGCTCATGTTAGCCAGTCAGGCCAGAGGACTATGACAGCTTTCATAGAATGCTGTCCACTGATTCACTGAGCTGTACTATACCTGACATTACAAGTATAATGTACAGCCTCAGGTGCCATGTGCTGTCAATGACAGGTATAAAGCTCAGTACCTAATTTGATGCTCAGCTTTATTTGTTTCGGGCCAAGTGACCAAGTTTGAAGTTGAATTTGTCACAGAAATTAAACCAAGCACCATGCCTAATATGGACAAAAAAAGCTTCAAATTTAGAGGTTAGATTTGGGGTTCTGGGATAGTGTTCAGTTAGGGGAAAGCATAAATGTTACAGGATGTATTTGATGTTTGAAATATTTTTTAGGCTAGAGGAATATAATGGAGCTTTGATATTTTAATAGCTGAAAGCTTAGTTCTATAATTACCCATTTGGCAAATATAGAAAAATATAGAAAACCTTTTCAGTTTTCCACCGACAAAAAGATGGTAACTCAATGGATAATGGACAGTGGCAGTCATTATGGCCTCCTGTGCTGGCCTAGTTACTGTATATGCAAAGGCACAAACAGGCTCAATCTCAGTTCAAGGTGGGACTCGCTTTGACTTTGTAGTCTTGGGTACCAAAGGACTGTGTCCCAGTATTTGAACAGTGTTCAAGTTGTTTAAATCAACCCCGATTAAAAATGAATTTGATAACCCATGGGAAACTGATGTTAGCAATGAACTGTCACTTAACTCCGAACCAAGCTCCTCCGTAGTCCGTGAAATGGTCTTGTGAACCTCTCAGCAGTCTGTGTGCATGCCAGTTACGCTATCTTGTGGCAGTCTACACAATCGTAACAATAAATATCAGTTTTTTAATTATTAAGTATAGCACTGTTTAACTGGTAAGTAGAAGCCTTTACTAGTGCTATAAAATATGTGAAATACTATTAACAGCCATTAGGATTTATGAGACTCACTCATCCTCAATGATCACAAATTGTTACATACATATCATTGGTAAATACCTTTTTGATATTGGCATATACTGAATTTGAAAACATGTATTGGACAATAATAGTACTTAGTGTGGATATTCATTACATGTATGCAATATTATATTTAGGTTGAGTATACCATACAGTAAAATAGCAGCACACAGTATATTGTTAGCACTGCTAGTACAAATGTGTTAGGTATCATTATAATGACTTGTAAATTATAAATGTGACACATAAGAAATTATGAATGTTCTAAAACCCAGGCATACGGAAGATGTTATACAAATACATATTCTTACTGTTGTAATGGCAAAGCTCAGCACACATTTTGCAGCGAACCTGGTACATTTCTCTTGTTCCATCCTTAGCACTTGAATTACAAAAAAGCTATGTAACTTTTCAAGCAGAAAATCTTGGAAATCATGGAGAAATGCAATTTATGAACTGGGAGGTAGTTGAGATACAATGTGGAAAGGATTCTGGATGACATGAAGTGGAAGTGTGCTGGAAAAACTCATAGCTCATTGGCGGCATAATGGAAATCAAATGTAATGTCTAATTTAGACACAAGGCTGCAGTGAGGTTTGCAGTCCATTTGCCTGTGAAAAAGAAGAATCATATCTCAGTGAAGTTCTAGTATTATGTCCATTTCATTCCTATTTACAGTAACCTGTTATATGAAGCTGATGATGCACAAACGTATCAGTTTGACGCTTCTGTGCATTCCTCCTCACTTATAAACTTCCGTGATGACAACACCCTTTTATCACACACATCATCATCAAAATAGCACTGCATATTCCATGATTTCCAAGATCAGGTCCCTTTGCATGAATATTTTGTGTGAGCTGTATAAGTATTAGTGATAAAGCTTAACAACCAGTCTTGAGCAGATGAATTATTGGCAGTTAGAGCATTGGCTAGATGGAGAGGGAACACCTTACAAACATTATATAAAATGTTCATTATCATTTTTTAAATCTTCTCTGAGCACGTAGGGTAGCCAGTAGAGCTCATACCCAGGATAAAGAAGGACAGAGTTGTGGCTGCCTGCCTCACATGGGCACTGAGAGGAGGAGAAGATGCAATAACAAAGGATTGGAAGCTAATCATGGCAAATTCTACTTGTAAGTGTGTCTGACATTATTTGATTTACTTTCAGACACATGCTGCATTTTGTACATTATCTACAATTTTATGTAAGAATATTAAAAATAGGATGCCATTTATTTTTCTTTCAAATATTTGTGATAATACTTTGCATAATAGACAGTAATGGTGATATACAAATAGTAATACAAACTGGGGCACACAGCATGAGATAATGGGGAAGGGTTAATATCCCTTAAAAACTATCTACACTATAAAAACAATAAGCACCGAAACCATCACATATCACTCACCCACATGTCTTGGTCCATCCCCATACAAAAAAAAAAAAATATTAGGCAGGTTACACCTATTCTAATAAAACAGTCCCAGCACTGGCCAAATTTACAAAGTTGTCTCCAAATTTCATGCAGGAAAGTGATTGTGCCCTGCATCTTTTGTACATCTGAGCCTAGTCTAGCTCATTAAAATCTGACATTAGACCAATTCAAACACTGCTTTACCATTCTTCATCTCCTAATTCTTGAAAGAAAACACCTATGTGAGCTTTGTGTCTATATTTCAGCCTTTTTCCTCAGTAAAACTATCCTACTACTTGCCAATTTTTACATATGTGTGGTATCTTAATATTTAATAACGCAATACATATCAAATTAGATCTGGTCTTGTAGTATTGTTTTTTCTCTTCTATTGTCCCATTAAAATATGAAGATTTTGGTGTTGATTATTTGGGGTCTGACTCAAGGGGCCTTATTTATCAAAGCTCCCGAAGCCTGGTGAAGATAGAATACCATGAGTGAACCTGGGTGATTTAGCAAACCTGGAATTGATTTACTAAAAATAATTTGCTATTAGTTGGGAAATGTTTTCAATCCTGGATCAGATACATTCCAGGTTTGCTAGATCATCCAGATTCTTCCAAAATAGTCTATCTTCTCCAGTCTCAGAGAGCTTTATTAAACCAGGCCCAAGGTATCTGAAACGTACAAGAGAATGAAAACATGTATGGAAGTAAAAGTGGAGGTCTTCATAGGTTGTATAAAAGTAAAGGATACAACATAATTTCTATAAAATCAGCTTTAGATATTATTATTTTTTAACATAGCGAGTGACATTGGAATTATGTCTGATATGGACTACCTGTAGTGCCACTGCAAAAAAACTAATAAAATAAAAGACAATGGCTATACTTGGCATGTCCCTAAATAGGGGACAATGGGGGCCATGCCTTTAGTAAGCATCTTTACTTAAGCAATAGGGCTATAAATATGTTTTATGATCCCCATGATGGAAGGGACCCCAAACTCTTGTAGAGTCAAAAAATTAAGACTAGTGCAAAAGACTAGTGTAAAAAGTTTTCTTCAAAGTAACCTCAGGGGATTATTAGATGCCTATTATCACATCTGAACTCTGTTGAAGTTCTTTAGGCACAATCTTTGCTCCCATAGCCTGTGCTCTGGTTAGCTGGGCATTGACAGCTCTGTTCTGGTCCTGGCAAATTTTGGCAAGGGACAAATTTTAATAGATGACTTAAAAAATCTTAAAAACATCAGGTCTTGTTGGGGTGTTCCTGATTTGCTGTGATAAGTACCTGCCAAAAAGGCCCTGGCCTTAATGAGTTAAAGCTGCACAAGAGTGTACTAAACAATATTAGGTAGATGGGTTTAAAGTTTTGGCTTGTCAGTGTATATGTGATAATGACATCAAAACTTATATGATGTTTTAGAACCACTTTGATTAGACCACAATCAGTAGTCAGCCATGGCAGGAAATGAGATGTAACAGCCACACAAAGTGTTGCTTGCTGGATATGACAGGGGAGAACTTTTATTAACATGCCCTTTGCATGGAGCATCATGCTGTGTTAATTACAGAAGGTAAGTTGATAATAAACACATCAATAATTTCTAATAGCTTTCTTTCTGTATGTAACCTGGGGCCAACACAGGAGTTTAAAGTAGGAACAATGAATTCATAGGTCCCAAATATAATATGTATACGTAGGTTGGGTGTAACTTTTCCCTCTGAAAAATGTATGGAAGCCTAGCCATTCTGCTGACAGGTAGCTCGTAACAAAACGCGTTGGGTCTTGAGATCCAGTCTGATCATTGCAAACCTACTCTCACCCTTACTTTAATCTATATCCCTATATTCTAAATATATGTATAAAATATGCAGTTGACCAGTCTAGTACCATGTCCTATAAACCCTAAGTCTTATAGCAGTTAAAAATACTTTGTTGAGCACTATAACATTATATCACTTTTTTGGTGGATTATACCTCTGTGTTTTGTTTGTTTTTTTTATCATCCACCCCCCCTTTTTACTTTTTTTTTATATTAGTCCCAAATAACATTTCAATATTGAAATCTTGAGAAAATCCATGTTTGTAAAGAAAACAAAACCTTTTACAGCAAAATAAACATACATTTAATTTCATAAAATGTTATAATGTTTAATTGGGAGCAGTTTAAAAAAGATTTTTTTCCAATCACCTGCCATCCACATACATGCACACTTACATTTATTTTTGTGTGACAATTCTTACACATTTAATGATGGTAACAAGTGTAAACTATTCCTGTGTAATGTGAAATGGCCACTTGTGGTCTTAATTAAAAGTTTTATCACCATAAACCAGAAAGTATTAATTTACTACAATCTGATGAAATTACATTTATATACTGTATTCTAATCTCCCCTCCATTCAACAATGTAAACCAATGAAATTACCTGTTATGTACAAGTATGGAATGCTTTCTAAGTAACAGAGCTGCAACAGTACTTGCTTGGGGAGACCACAGCAGATAGTACGGCAGAAGGAGGCATACATTTTTTCCAGCAGTAAATACCTATACATATGCTGCCTTATGCCACGTGTTTTATGGCACATGTTTTTTTACCTGTTGCCTTGCATGGGGCATGAACATTGCATTACTTAGCATGTTGACCACATCACATATGTATGTAATTTCAATTTCAGATCAAATTTTAGATGCACATTTCTTAGCAGGCAAAGTAGCACATAGCATACATTTATTCATGTTATTCGCTGAAGTATGTACAGTATATATATATATATATATATATATATATATATATATATATATATGTTATACCTCCTTTTTGCAACAAAAATGTCTTTTAAAAGAATAAAAAAAGAAACAAAATATTTCTTTAATGTACATTAAGGATGCCCAGGAGTTCACTCGAGCATATGGTTTAAGCTTTCAAGAACAATCTGTAGTCAGGCATTTTAAATGAAAATTGATTTGTGATTTACATGGTCAGTGGAAAGAAAATTAACTTATGGAAGCCTATAATGAAATATTAGACAAGTAAAAAAGGGGATTGTGATCTAGTGGAACTAAAAGTCCCGTCTGGAGGAGTTCTGTGACATTTTTACATTTATCTGCGTTCTGCATGAGTTGTAATGTTAGCAGTAATTTTATGGGACTGAATTGAAATAAAAATGGTGTTATCGTAGATTGCCTACACTATGAGATTGTGTTCACTGGAGAGTCTTGTATCCTTTTCTCCATTTTCCTTTAATATGACTCATTGCACTTTTTTTCAGCTACTGTTGTTGAATTCATTCAGCCTTTTACTGGGTGCTATTAAAGGAGAACATCAAGTGTACGCCAATGCAATTTAACTGCCGCTTGCACTTGCTCTTGCATTATGAGGGCACTGTCCAGAGAGTGAACAGGTATTATCTAGAATTTCTGGCACAGAGAGCCTACCTCGACACTTTATTACTGAGACAACTTTTATTCTACCTTTTCATCATCCCTCTTATTTCAAATTAGAGCTATCATGCCATACACTGTTTCAATTATCTTACCACAATTTACTAAAGCAACATGTTAGTAATAAACAAATATCCTGTGAGGGGAAGCCAGCAGAGTGTTTCTGCCTAAACCTATTAGCAACAAATATAAAAGAATATAAAAGTCAGTAGTCTGAAAATAAATACAATCTTATAGTAATGAAGAACATTTTTTCATACAATTAATTTTAGATTACTGCATACAAAGCTGTGGAATAATGAGCAGCACTTAAAAAGAAGGACAGATCCAAGTTATTTTAAAACAATAAAAAAAGATTGGATGAAAAATGTATTTGATAGTATATTATAAATAGTTTCCAAAAGTAAATGTTACAAATATTCATCACTACAACTAATTTAATTATTTTATTGTGATTACTACTTTAACATTTATTGTTTATTGGGTCTTGTACTTGATATGTAGATGTATTAGTATGTAGATGGTATTATGTATTTCTGCTTTAATCATTTTTCCCATCCACTGGTGGTCTGCGAGGAAATTTTAGTGGTCCGCGGCTCTGTCCCCCGTATGGACACAACCCGCCCACTCTCCCTTAGCAGGCTCAGGAACCTGCTTGCTAAACATCCTGATGGGGCAGTAGCGCGGGGCTGTGGAGGCAACAAAGGTTGCAGATCTGAGCCTGCGATCGGAGATTGGGAAGGTTCTGGCATCATGACGTCACTCTGGGGGAAGTTTCTTTTACTTTGAGTGACACACGGCTCTCCACACATGTGAGGACCAGGTTTAGAAAAATTTAGTGATTCATGAGGTCGGAAAGGTTGGCAACCACTGCTAAATATCCAGCATTAAAAATCATTTTAGGTAAACCTTCATAAAAAAGGGTCCTTTGGAAGTTAAATAATGCATTTTATTTAAAATTAAAAAAAAAAAAAAAACACTTGTCAGGTTGCATTACTACTCTATTTTATTCATCTGTAGAACAAGGAAAATATTACAACAAAGTGGATACAAAAGTTCCAGTTTATCTCTGATACATTTGTTTCTCTTCTCTGATGTCTGAACAGTGCTTGTTAAATACAGAATCAGACTTACATACTTGGACAGAAGCAGCTTCTACAGCCAGCCAACTTGCACAGTAACTGTAGCTGTCATTTTTGGCAGATTTCGTTTTCAAGCAAAGTGCATATGTAAAACTTCTCTCCCATATTCATTTCACTGCAGCAAAAACAGCAAGTGTTTAGGGCGACAGTGGCTGCCGCCATAGAAAACCCAGTTACTATTTCTATATACTGAATATGTCCCAGGTTGTAAACAGACATTCAAAATTTTAAAAAGATTTTTGGTAGAATTACACTCTAAACCTATTTTAATAAAATGTTGTAATAATGTGTTTTGGTAAAGTTAAACATAATTCACTAGTATGATTATTAAACTTCCAGCATCATGGAAACAGTGTTTGTAAAAATGTGATTAATGTTAACTTTAATGGAGACTTCCAAGTCCCCACCTCCATTTTTTACTGTCACCGTGATTGACTGCTGCATCAGGACACCAAGAAGTAAAGTGAGTCTTCTTCTAAATGTACCTCTAAATGTTGCATGTAGCAGAAGGTAATTGTCACATCTTTCACTAGTTTATTAATGTCCATTTATGTTCTTAAAAATATCATCCTTCAATAACACCTTTTTTTCTCCTATATTTTCCACCTATTTTTATGTCGACATATAGCACTTGACATTATTTCTAAGAAAAGTGTCATAAGATAATAACACGTGCTTCTGCCAGACAGAATTATGTTTCTGAGGGACATTTGACAGAACATTTTACAGATTATACATTACTTGTACTTGGCATACAAACATTTTTAGGTTTCTCCTTTTTTTTTTAATAATATATTTTATATATTTTTTTATTTTATAACTATTTATTTAAAAGCTTTTTAAATTATAAATATTTAGAATAGTGTGCACTTATGATGATAATGTCATTAAGCATTATATATTGCATATTATGGCAGGCTTTCCTGGCAAAAAAACAACCAGCACTGGGATGTCTGCTCTTCATTCACTTACTGGCATTTCAGTCTTTACCTGATCTTCTGATTTGGGAATCCTTGCTCTTCATTGGCTTGTTTAGGATGATGTAACTCCCAAAAATGACCTGTAAACCATTCAAAAAAAAAAACAAAATCTCTGACAGACTGTTTCAGTTAGCTTTGACATCTAAGACTTGACAATCTCTTCTGTCATTAAAAAGCCAATTTTATTGGAACTTAGAAACCAGAATTTTCATTCTCTTTATATAAAGTCTAGATGGCCTATCAATGAAAAGTTTACAGAAAAGGAGATGTGATGTGAGAATCTCTGGCGAAGGCATCTGGAGGTGGACAGATTCCAAGATATTTTTGGTTAAGGTGAAGCTTGGCCACACCATTCTGCCCCCTGCTCCAGCAAGGCAGCTCATCATTGTGATATACCAATAGAAATATATGTAAAGTGGCCAGAAGTAGGTAAGCTTTTACACTACTAGAAAATGCCAAAGCAGTGCAGGCCCGAATAAACACTTTAAACTATGAAGACTCGGGGTATGTACAGACAACTGCCATTACCAAACATGAAATTCTGGTTTAGTTTGAGCTGTAAAAATTTGGGTTGTGAATTTTTATTTCTTTACAATTCTCTATTAGTTTCTTTGATATCAACCTAGTGTGATTACTTTAGCAGTCAATGCAAATGACTGAAGTTACAATTTACCCTTAAAGTCAATATGCAATTTGAGCTTTTCAGAGTTTCACAACTCCAGAATTATTTAATAATATATTATGATCAGATAAGTTTGTTAAATAATTATACCGTTTCTATATGATTATAGCTTCTCAAATAAGAAGCTGCCAAGTAAAAAGTTTGTCAATATTTGGTTTTGGCTTTCAGTCTTGTCCTTCAGTAACAATATACTATGGTTTATTTAATCAGTAAATGGCGGTAAATGAAGCTTTCAGAAACATTAGCACTGCAGAAAGACAAGAACTGAAAATAGATGCTAAGTGTGCCTTGTGGTTTATAATTGCAGCCTAGGGCCTAATCACCCTAATTAATAGCTGCTTACTCAGGACCTCTGTGTAATGATCCCAGTGTGAGCATGAATTTTTCTGGCAGTTTTGCAAAAAAATGTCAGAAGGATAAAGAGTCTCCAGGGAGAAGAACTGAGCTCACACAGTTGAAATGCCATTTACTAACCACAAGTACATCAGTGCATGATCAGATAGCATCTACACAGACCACAAGAAGGGCAGTGGTGGTTTATGAGGTAATCAGAGATAGATCTATTTCACCTCCCGACACTCAGGCACACTTCATATTCTCGGGTGACAGGCAGAGATTTTTATGGACCATTAGTATTTTTTCCAACAAATTAATTATTATAAGGTCATTCCACACATGAACGAAAAATAGTATATATTATGTTTAAACTATAACATTTTTTGGTTATTGAAATTTAATTTCACTTCTTTTATTATTTATATAGTGGTTTTGTATGCAATGGCTATTTACAAGTATGTAGTAAATACACAAGGTGCCTACATATACAGAAAACAGGAAGCAAAGGAGTGACAGGCTCTTTTTATGTTGGAGCAGAAGTTTATTTTGCAAAATGAAAACTTTTTTTTTATAGAATGTGTTAACATTTCTAGAGTGAGTCATCTTCATTACTACCCTGGTGACTATTTTTATTAGATGCAATTAAGGAAAATGAGAAAAAGAGGAAATACCATCAGTCTTGATTCATGAACTTACTTAGATAGTCAGTCCGGTTGAATAATAAGCTTCATGTCCCCAAACTGGACGTGCATGTATATATATTAAGATAAATTAAGTTGCAGTTCACTAATTGCCCTGATTGTGAATTAGATCCAATGGGTCAGAAAGGTGTTGGGGATGGTAGTCTGGATAGATTGAAGACATTGAGTGTCACTGAGTTTAAAAGTCTTTTTGGCCCATCAAGTGATATGGATATTAAAGATGAGAGAGACAGAGGCATTGTTGGATCATAACAAGGAGTTGATGTCACAGTTGGGGTTCCAGACTAGTGAGTGCTGGATTCCAAAAATGTATCTACGCATGAGTATGGTGCTTGTTATATTAGAAGATGTATTTTTCCCAAATATATGTAACAATGTTTCCTGGAACCCTAGGGATCCCTAGAGACTGCTTTCAGGTAGGTTTAACTGACACCAATGAGGTATCTGTAAGGGTGACATTCTTTCCACTGGTCAGCATTGTAAGAGGCATTCACCCTTTGACCACCTGAAAGTTATTTCAAGGGTTCCCCATGTTAATAAGATTGAGAAAACCAAACTATGAGTTAAAGCTGAAGTGGTTTTTGATAACACAGATTTATTATTGGAGATGATCAGTCTACCAATTGATGTGTCTAAGTGTGTCCATATGATGGCATCTAGTGCCGAACTAACTCCTTACAATATGATTGTGCCTTTGGCAAAATGCTTGAGATGTGTTCAGTACTGGTGTTACATATCCAGCAAGTGAGGTTTTTGTTATTGCACTTGGGAACATTGTTGGTTTTCAAAATGTTGCATGAATTAGCTGGATGCCTGGTTTGGCTTTAATAACACTGGAAACGCATTTTATGTTGAGTTAGATCCTACACTTGTTTTTTACTAATTTTTGGGTGGTGAACCCAGAAATGACCCCAGTTTTTTGCTATCACATTCAGGTTTTAAGATACAGAGTATCCTCCATTTTTGTAAAAAAACATTCAAATTTTACATACAATGAAAAAATAATAAAACAATAACTTGAATGTACTGTTTATATAAATTTCTTTTGTTCATACAAGGATTTATTGTTACTCTATGACATTGTTTTTTACAGTAAAACATTTGAAAATGAATTGGGTAAGCGGTTAAAGTAAAAATGTACGCTTATAGCTTTTCCTGAAGTGTTCAGTGTTAGGACAATCCCACCAGATGCTCCAACAATAGTCAGCCATCATATGTACATCTACCCTGATTCCATCCTTCCATGACCTTCACCTTTGTTCACCTTGCTCATCACTGATGCACCAAGGTTTTCCGGGAAGTTAGAAAGATGGCTATGCAGAAAATGCACCTCGATGCCTATATTGCAACCAAGCATTTTGTAGCTCTCCAAGAGACATAAGTCAGAAGTTTTTGCTGAATAAATATTTTAACTGCCTAAAATAATGATGATTAGGGAACATGATGTGAGAATTTTCAGTGTTAATTGGCTGTCTGATTAATGTGTGAAGAGACACAAGGGAAAAGGTACAGTGTAAACTAAGTCATGAATGTGTAAAAGGTTGGTTCTAACACAAGATGGTGACAAGGAAGAATATCTGTATTTAATGATCTGCATTTAAACAAAGCCTGGTGATTTGTAGAAAATTTTTTAAATTTTCCCTATCGATAATGTTTTTACACTTACTATGGGATAAATGTACTGCTTCTTCAGTAGTGCACTTTTTATGTATCTGCATGAATTTTGTAAATTGATATTGCTCTGATATATTCAGCAATACTTTGTGGGTAACAATCACCAATTCACATCCATTCCTGCTCCTGAGGAACCTGCAAAATAGAGTGTTTGTTTTTGTATACTTTATATAATAGTATACAGTCTTTATTCCTAGTATCACCACTAATGGTAGCAAAGTTTTTTTTTTATTTGATAAGATATTTACCAGATACACAAGCAAAAAAAACCTGTAAAGGTTCACTGCTATCTTTCAAAACATTTTTCAGTTTTTGATTTACAAACCAAGTATATACCAGGGGGGTCAAGTTCCAAATCTGGCCCCCAACATTCTTTTGTTTGGCCCCCAAAGGAATCTTAAATATGAATTGGAGCTAGCTTGCCACTGCATTGAAATAGCTTCGCTACTACAATTCCCAGCATCACTCTCGTATAGAGTGATGCTGGGAATTGTATAGACCTGTCACCTCTCTGCCTATGCGTGGCCCCGCATTGGACTGTTTTATAGACGCAAGTAATGCCAGGAATTGTAGTAGCGGCATCACTTGCGTCTATAGACCTGCGGCCTCTCTGCCAATGCGTGGCCCCCCATTGGACTGTTTAATAGACGCAGGGAATTGTAGTAGCAGTGCTTTTTCAGTTTTCAAGTTTGACCCGCGACTTTGTCAAAGTTTTTTATTTTGTCCCACTGTGTATTTGACTTTGACAGCCCTGAAGTAGACATTCAAAGAAATCAGGCTGTAAAATAGAACCAAACCTCTAAAAATTGTTACAATCAAACATTTTCTTCCAGATTTATGCTTTTCAAACAGTGCCTACGAACAATAAAAACTGCTAAAACACAGTTTTTTTTTAGAATAGACATAGTTTTTTATTTTAATAATTTTTATTGAAAGTAAAGACAGGGGACACAGGATCAGTACAGTGTTACCAAATACAAAGTAATTGTCTTAAAACCAGTAGTGCAGTTCACATAGCGCCATAGACCATTATCTATTTGAGTTTTGTTAACTAGCAAGGGAGATGTTAGGAGATTTCCATGCTTTAGCCAGTGCAATTCTAGCTGCCAACAGTATATAACACAACTTTTAGGGTATTTTGGTTCAAGCATTTCAATTTTACCTAAAGGTGCACTTTCCAAACTCAGAGACAATGAGGTTAGTAACAAATGAGATTTGCTGGAAGACCCTAGTCCAGTATTCCTGTGCCACAGGACAGGACCACCAGATTTGCTGCCCATGCCCCTGCATCCCCTGAAAAAGAGTCTGGGAGAGCCAAGGAAGCACCAAGCAATCTTGGTTGGCACTAGATACCAATGTAGTATAACTTTTTATAGTTCTGTGCAACCAAGCCCACATTTAGAGAGATCTTGGAAAAATTGCATGCCATGTAAAACCACTCCTCCACCTCCTAAGATTTATTATAGGAAAGCTAGGAAAAGTGTGGCAAAAAAGATAATAGGAATCTAACCAGTGGAATCTGCTAGGGATTTGCATGAACTCAGGGAATAATATTGTAAAGAGGGCAGCCCTGGGCCATCTTAGAGTGGACAAAGTGTAGGTGGGCTGTAAGTGAGACAGTTCTTTGGATTGTGTTAAATGATCAAAACTTTGAATAAACCCACCTGAGCAGGCCTTAGCTTCTATGTTAACTCATTGGGGTTCTCTGGATGTTAGGGTAGTGCGACAAAGCTGGGCCACTTGGCCAGCCCCATAATAGTATTGGTAATATGGAACCCCAAGGCCTCCCTTAGACTGGGGGTAGAGCATTGTGGAATGCTTTGGATCGCTTTGTGGCCCCAAATAAATTTTAAAACCTTAGTTTGAAGTAGGTCTAGGGACCTACACAGTAAGGAGATTGGGAGTGTGCAAAAGAAATAGAGTACTCTGGGAAGTAAATTCATCTTGACTGCTGCCACCCTGCCCAGCCATGATGAAGACCAGATCAGGAAGACCATCTGGCAAGGTCAGCAAAAATCAGTTTGAACAAGGGTCCATAATTTGCTTGATATAGCATGCGGGAGCCAGAAGGGAGCTTGATCCCCAGGTATGGTCAAGCATCTTTTGTGCCTCTCAAAGTCAAAGATTATCAGAGTGTGGTTAGTTAATGTTAATATTCATATTCATGGACATTGACTTGGAGTTGTCAACCTGCAAACCCAACAGTGATGCAAACTGTTCCAAGGTCTTGGACAAGGGATATCAGAAGGGGGGTGAGGTATATCAGAATATTGTCAGCAAAAAATTTACATTTTAAGGTCTACCTCCCGACATAAGGTACCTCTGATGTTAGGACAGAGACATACTTTGTCCTAAAAATTTGTGTGCACTCTGTTGTGCATTTTCTATACAGTGTATAGTACTGCCCATTCCTGGCATCTGTAAGTAGGGGCAGGTGCCAGAGACAGTGATAACACTGAACAATGGGGGACTCTGTAGTGGTGCAGATGATAGTAGCAACAGAGAATGGAAGAATCTTTTTTTTAGATAAAGTTTCCCTTTTTTGACTAGCTACTGGCTTTGACTTTGACTACTGGCTTTGTTTATCAACTACGCTTTTTGATTGCCATGTTATCACATTGCTTTGTTAACCACCTAAGCGATAAGCCCGACCTTGGTACGGGCTTCAAAAAGTTACAATTATCGATGAAAATACAATTCTCAATTTCAATTTCAATTATGAAAATACAGTGAGAAAAGTTCGGGTTTATCGATCACTTACCTGGTCCCGCTGCGATCGTCCATCGGTCGTGTTCCAGCGTCGTCCTCCAGCGTCGGGTGTCCTTTCCGGGAAGAAAAAGCCGGCCGGCTTCTTCTTCTAAACTAAGCCGGCCGGCTTCTTCTCCCCCTGTGCGATGATCCAGCGTCGATCGCAAAAAAAATACTCACCTTCTCCCCGCAGCTCCTCCGGACACGTCTTCTCTCTTCTTTCTTCATCCGGCGAGTGCAGTGACGATCACCGGGGTTTCCCGGTGACGTCGCTGCATGAGTCGGTGCGGGAGGGAGGCGGGGCGGGAAATTCAAAATTTTGAATTGTGTTCCTTTGCATTGAACTCAATACAAAAAAGCTGTATTGAGTCCAATACAAAGAAATCCTTATATAATATATATATAATTGTATTATATATATATTATATAGGCTACAGTACATTACATTATACACTATTTTTTTTTTTAACTTTTTTTTGTTTTTGTTTTTTTTTAAGATTTTTTTTTTAAATAAAAAAAAAATTATTAAATTTTTAAAATTTTTGACATATTTTGGTGAGTTATGCGGTAATTCAGTGAATTATAAGGAATTATTGAGTAATTCGGTGAATTATAGCCTACAATCTAAAATAAATTTCCATGCAAAAAATGTAACACTTTTTGCATGGAAGTTTGGAAAGAATTAGAATACCCGGCGTTTGCGTACGCGTCCCTTGGGGAATCCTGATGATGTCCGTGCGTGCGCCCGTCGATGGGGGTCGTAGCGGGAAATTTAAATATTTTGTATTGGATTCATTACAAAGTTCTGTATCCAGTCCAATACAAAATAATACAAAATATATTTATGTGGTTTTGTCTATAGGCATTTTTTATATTCATGATATCTACTAGAACCCTGTTCGGACATATTTCTGTAAGTTACAGGTCTACAATTTAAAAAAAAAAATTCATTAAAACCTGTAACGCTTTTGGTACAGAAATCTAGACCTCAGTGTAACGCCCAGGTGGATAATAAACAAAACATGATGAAAATATAACAACAACTTGAAAACCAAATATGTAATAAATGATATAATTTATGACTCTTTTTTAATAATGATGAGATTAAATGTCATGAAATAAGTGAATATAGTGTGAAATAAGTGAATAATTTATTAACCAGTCATAAATTAGAGATAATCAATAAAAGATAAGAAAGGTATCAAAAGCATTAGGAAATAATAAAATTAACATTTTTTTCCCTTTGTATGTACTATAGTTGTACACTTCTTTCCTTTCACACATAATACTTTGTGTGGAGTAAAAGTTTAAATGATCCTTAACCTTACAAGGTAACATTTTATAGGTTTTATCTATAAATCTATTGCTCCGCTGATAAGCACAGATTTACTGCTTAGAAACTGTGACATTTACCTATAGAGTATGGATCTTTGGAATCTGATGCCACTATCCTGTGATACTTCTGAGCTTTGATGAGTAGATGGACTGAATTTCTTTAGAGAAATGCATTTTCTAAAATATCAGGCATCTGTGTATTATATGTTTTAAAGAGGACAATCAAAGTTGGTGGAAAATGATGTGCATATGTTACACATAGCGGTTTGACATCATCTTTTGTTATAGCATGAGACCTTATATTTAATATACAACAACTAATTATCTTTAAAGAATTGGTCTGTCCCAAATTGTAGGTTATATGGCAGCTGGCTGAATGAATGCAATTGAGTTCCTAGCTCTGCCCACCTACAAGCCAATATTATGGTTATTTTCTTCTCATAGCAGAATTGCAAATACTACATTTTAGAAATGTAGTAGGGGAAACGTTAGGTCATGGCAATGAGCTTTCTAAATAAAAAAAATCCAGCACAGTGACTCTAAAGGGCCTATTTATAAAGCAGTGAATCTGACATTCACTGAAACATTCTGTTTCAATGGCAGTAGTTGATTCTCCACCAGGTAATGTTTCAGTGAATGTCAGATTCAGTGCATTATAAATAGGCCCCTAAAAAACACTTAACACTGATAATTTGTCAATTTAGAAACATCTCATTATAGGTTTACTTTAAGATTGCCTTTGTTGCAAATTTATCGTTCTAAAGTAAAGACAGATCAGGTGACAGTATTAAGTTTGTGTCTGTTTCACAGCAAGGATAGTATATAATCAGAGAAGCTAGAAAACATTTATAACTAATTGCCCACTACCTTGACATGATGGTGCTTTAGTCCTAACTAACCCTTTACTTACAGGTTTTATATCAGATTGTTAGGTTTATTGGTTTCAATATACTGTTTTTATTTAATTTAAGGTTTTAGTTCATACATACACATAAAATATGTCCCTGCATATGACCTCAATGATTTCATACATAATATTTCTATACAAACTTTCTATTGAGAAATCTAAGCACATACTCTTTTTATACGATATAAAGCAAGCAACTGCATTCATAAAAAATTCTGTTTGGGAAAGCAGAAAAAAAAATCTGTTTAGATTCTTATGTATTGTAATGTTTATAATGCAACATTTTCAATGGATATGAAAATGCAGCTGAATTTGAAATCTTCTATATTGCCGTTTCTGCTCCTCATTTTTTACCATTTCACACCTTGTCCGCATCTTGAACAAGCTTGTAAGTTTTCAGTGCATACATTTCTTCTGATGATATATTGTCCTGGTGGAAAATTTCATTTACTGGCGGTGCCCTTTGCTGAACCTGTTGCTAGTCTGAGAACATGATAAGCGTATAAGTAGCATGCTACTTCATTTATCATACATCGTTTGAGACACTCAAATATCTCATATGCAATTCTGAATTTTGCACTAGGGGAATTCACTAAACTAGCAGGCAAAAAAAATAAATTGCTCTTCTGTGCCATATGATTTTTATATAAAAATATACCGTGCATTTCTGGTGTAAGTTAACAAGCCTTTTTATTTAACAGTTTCTAAAACACAGAAAGTAAATCCTATTTACCAGCAGTGTAAACATTTTAGCAGATGGTGCTTAGCATGTATTTGAAAAAAAGGAGCAAACATTTATGTGTGGTGTATTTTAAGTCTTTTTATTTTTATTCAACTTCATACATATGCTCTATATACAGATTTGTATATACAGATATACAGATTTGTGTAAAATATATATATATATATATATATATATATATATATTTGATCCTATGTTTTGTTATAAGAATAACTTGACTGCTTTTTTACAAAATCAGTTTACAAAGAACAATCTTACTTTTATTTTCTTTCTTGCCCCAACAATTTTTTGTTTTATCTTTGATACACTTTTGTTCTTTTATGGTATTTCTTTAGTATTTGCCAGGACGAGGATAACATCAAGTGAACAGGCTAAAATTTTGGTTTAGAGAAATTATTTTTTTAATGAAACCTTTCTCTAATTTGTTTAAAAGTAAAGATACATTTTCATATCTTGGTTGTGTTACCTAGAATTTTCGTATATGTTTATTTTTGTCTTGCAAATTAACAATAATTTATCAAAACCTTAAAGACATCAGCATGGTGTTTTCTCTCAACATGTTTAGCAATATTTTATATTATCAGCATACATTTTAATACTGTGCATGTCAAGTTTTATGCATGTGCATGTCAAGAATGTGAAGGAGATTTTGTGAATTAGTGCTGAATTTTTTGTCTGTAATTTGTACAAAACCCATAAAGGTTCCAGGACAATAAAACAGAGAAAAGCATAAGAGAAGTAAAAGCCACATGATCCCTAGACTTGCTTCCCTGTAGAGATCATGAGCTCTTTACACATTTATCTATATAGAATGAAATACCGTATTTTTCGCCGTATAAGACACACTTTTTCTCCCCCAAAACTAGGGGGGGGGGGGGGGAGTGGGTGCATCTTATACGGCAAACGCCGTTTTAAAAAATAATTAAAACAACATACTCACCCGATACCCCGATCCTGCGTACGTCTCCTCTTCTCTCCTCTCCTCGATGCTGGCTGCAGCGCGTGTCTCCTCCTTCCTGCAGAGCACAGCAAGAAGAAGCCGGCAAGAATCTTTTTTTTCTAGATTTTCCTCTTTTAAAATTGGGTGCGTCCTATATTCCGGAGCGTCTTATATGGCGAAAAATACGGTACTTAACTTCCTTACATTTTTAGGGAGAATATATTGTTTAATAATGACTGTAATATAGACATAAAATGCTGAGAGCTGTGCTATATCACAAATGTAGATCTCATATATGGTCACACAATAACGAGACATATGCTGTAACTTTTAATATGTTCTTTTCAAAATACACAATTTATTACAATATATATCTACTGGTTTTAATGAATAGTGTTTCTGGTTGTGAATAACTCTGTAGGAATAAGTAGGACAGAAATAAACATGTGTTTCTCTGAGGTCCACAAATGCATTTTATTTGTCAAATAATTTCTTATTTAGTAGAGAAATCAGCAAAAATGCATTGTAATCCCCCTTGCCATTAAGGCTGCAGGTTACTGAATGAAACTGCCATGGCAGACAAAACCAGGCCCCCTCAACTAGCTTGTCAATATTGGATTAGTCGATGTTGAAATGTAATTCTTTTATATATACATAAATATTTTTGATTACAAAGTGACATCTCACCTATTTTAAGTGGCTGCAAACCTAAATGCTCTTTTCACGGATCTAGTTTGGAAATTTCCTCCCAAATCAAAAGAGAGTGCAGTGTATTAATTAGGGAATGTTCCTAAATACTTTTTTCTATGCTTTTGTTCACATTGCCTGCATACTTTTTTGATAATCTGAAGGGCATGATGGTAGGTGGGGCACAAGTGTCTGCAAATGTTACCATGGAGCCTTCTTTTACTTATGATCCGAAACACATACACAAATGGTGGCAACGTTTCAGGATTAACATACATTTTTTTAGCATAATTTAGTTTTTTTTATGGAAACACAACACACATTTAGCTTTGCAAATTTAATTAGAAATACTTTGTGTTTTATATTTTATGTGCACCAGCTATGCCTTTCTAAATTAAGTTGCTTAAGTCCTTACTTTTTTCTATTCAGTTACACTTCTTGACAATTGTCCATATGATTAATATATTTACTGTATTTGGAGTCACACAGCTAACATTTTTTTCCTATGTGTTGGTTCTATTATTTTGACCTCTTGAAAGAAAATATGGCATATAACATAGTGAAAAAAAGCGAAACTAAACTGAAAATTAAAAAAATCACACTTACCCTTAACCCCGCAGATCCTTTGATCACGTTAGACCTTTCCTCAATTTGTTTCCACACCCTCCTGGAATTATTCTCTGTCCCAGCACCCCCATCTTCGGTCTTTTTCTTCCTTCTTTTTGCTATGTCAGCTGATCTTGCACTGCACAGGTGTAAAGGGTAAGGTGTAAGGATTTCCACTTAGTGAAGGAGTATATAATGCATGTGCAGAAGGAGCAGCCAAGAGCCTCCCAGGATACTTGACGTGTATATTTTTACTTCATATAAAAGGGTTGTCTACCCTTTAATGCTAAGTAGAAACATTTAGTTTAGGTCCACTTTAAAATTCGCGCTGCCTATCATAACTCTGTTTCTTAGGATTCAGTAGAGGGGATGTGCTTTTTGACCAGTAAAATTAATATTTAAATGCCCAATGTTTCTTTAAACCCCAATTAAGCAGTAATAAAACAACAAACTATGTGTACTATACCACATAAACTTACTATTAAACTACTGTGATACCAACCATTGACTATTATAAATAAAACACTTAGAAGTCCAAAACAAACTCCTTAAAAACATAAAAGTTAACACGGTTAACCAAATGGTATATTTATTACTGCTGTTTTGTCTGCCATTCTTTTTTTTTACGGAACCCTGTAAAGTCTTTTACTTTAAAAAAAGAATGGCAGTGATATTTGTATAGAAGATATCTGGTAATTGCATAAACATCTTACTGAAATTTTCTTAGAATAAATGGACACTATATGTATCTGAAAGTCTTTGTCTATATTTGTACTGCCCACTACAAGTGGACAAAGGATTATAGCTGGCTGATCGTTCACACTTGTTTCCTTGGGTAAACTTACAGCCAGTTATCAGTTTTTTATATTCTTTATAGCATTGTGTCTTAGAAATCGAGAAGCTCATTTCCCAAAGATTGCATCACGGCAGTGATTTTTATTTATAAAACATATAAGGCTAATATATATCTGTTAAGACAGTCTCTCTACAAGAGCACATTGTTGCAGAAATAATTGGAAGGCAGTTATGGTTTGAAATATATGACAGCTTTACAGGGATATAAAAAGGAGATTTTTCCCTTTGTAATAGTGTAATTGCCTTAAACCCCACAATCATAATTGTTATCAAAAATAATCCCACAGAAAGGGTAATATAAGGGGAGCAGACTATTATAAGACTCTAATACACTCCATTCCTTGAGCAGCAAATGCCGCCTCTCAATCTCTCAGTGCTTTTAGTGTCAGTCAGAGAGCACTCAGTCATTTCTGTGCATCAAGCCTGCAGTATTGATTTTCCCACTCACTGAAACAGCCATATAAGCATAAATTTTGCATGAGCCTTTCACTTTGTAGACTCTCCTTTGGTCAGATGACACATGATGTGAACATGCAGACTGTATAATAACAATGCATGGTCAAACGGCAGGCACTAAACAGTGGGATCTGTGGCTTAGAAGGACAAAAGGGAGAATATATCTTAGTGAATGAGAACGCTGCAATTGTCTACTGTGGTTTACTTAAAATTTAAATGTAATAGAGAATTCCTTTCTTGTCTATTTTTAATATGCTTTTGTTTTCCCACTATTACATTTTCTTCTTGGTAATACCCCCTATATTTAATTGACTTAATATATTCTTTATTTTTTTATTTACTTACAATTTTCATTAACAAATAAAGCAAATACGTATTTATAATGGTGATTAAACCAAAAATAGCAGAATAGATAGGTTGATTTGCTAATATTAATATATAATATAATTTAATAATAATATAATATTATTTTATAATAATTATTAGAATATTATTTATATCCAAAGTTATTCATTTCACATTTGGGCTAGCAGTTTGTTTTATTTTAGGTCGTTTATATATGCATTACATAGTACTTCAAAGCTTGCATAGACTTTTTCATAAAATTTATTTAATACATATAGGATGTTTTATTAGTGTTATGATATAACCTGTTGATCAGTTTGTGTTGTTTGGTCAGAATATTATGTAGGCTCAGGCAGCAAAAACGGTGTCTATTAAAAAATATTTGTAGAAATTAGTACAATGTTAAAAGCACCTGCCCTGTGGATCTTCCTGTAATATTTTTCTTTTTCTGATTGTGTAGTTACTGATTTTTTTTATCTTCCCCTTGCAGTTTTCTATAGTAGAAGAACCTTTTGGGGCCCTTTCCACAGCTCTGCTCGGTGCACATGCTTTGTGCAGGAATATATTTAAATATATTTGTGACCAGAGTTTTGTTTTATATAATCCTAACATAAAGAATTCTTTAGTAAAATCTTTGGGAAAGTACCTCAATATCTAAGGGGACATTTCAAAATGGCACATTGTAGGGCTAGTTACCCCTGCTATAGCATCATTTACATTTCTGTAATGAAATGAAGCTTTAATTGTCCTGTGGTGTGTTCTTTGCACAGAAGGAATATGAAAATAGGAGGAGAGCTCTTCTACATGACCTACAGAAGTCATACAACGTTGACATAAATTTTTTTACTATTCATTAGAATGGGTCTATTTCTTAACACAATGGAAACTACTAGTCAGTGTGTCAAGTTCATGTCAGGGGAATTGTTTTGCAAAATAACCACAGATATATGAGATATGACCACAGTAAGACTGTACCACTGCTTTATAAATGGTCCCTTCAGTGTAAGAGTCCTCAGATAAAATCCATATGTAATTTAGGTAATTGTTGCAAAAAGTTTTTTCTTAAACAGTACCTAAATCTGTTATTAAATTTAAAGTATCACATTCTAAGCAATATTCCCATATCACTTTATATTTACAAATGACAAAAAGCACAGCATACTCTACATTTCTGTGCATTGTGGGCAATAGGGTTGCCTATTCAGATGAATTGGTTGCCAAACTCACCACATGTTAAGGTACATATGTTTTGAAAAACACAGCGCAGACAGTTGTCCCTGCAACAAGTGTCAGCTTTGTAATCCTTGTATGATTCGATTATTGTAACATCTTCCATTACAGGCATTCCTATGTTCACCTTTTGTTCTCTGCTCCCCTGCTACTTATTAACATTCAACCAGCCTGGAATTGTATTATCTCTTAAAGGTTGTACCTTACATAATCTTCTTGTGATTAATATAGTTGATTTGTAGGGTAAACAAAAGGGGGAACTTAGAAAAGATGAGTCTTGATTAGACACATTATGGTGTTGCTCTAGGATTTTAAAGTAACTTTCAATGGAAAATTCCTACTGTAGAAATGAACAGGTAACAAAAAAATTTCAGTATAGTTTTATTACATAATATATGTTCAGATGTGTGACAGCTAGGATTGTGTAACAATCGTATATTTTTATCATTTAATTAGTATGTAGCAATATTACAAAATGCTATGTTAATTGATATGCATTGTATATATTAGCAAATACATTTTAGAAGACTGTTGTACCATGTCAGGAATCAATCAATGCAGGTTTAGAGTTATGGAGTTTTAGTCAATTACTTTAACAATTAACCTAAAGAGTATCTGTACTGTGGGAGTTGTACCCAAAATATTGTTTGCTCTCTACAGCTGATGTTCTCCCAATTATTGACATCTTTTGTTCCCTATGTAGAGGTAACTAAATAAGTAGAAGTATAGGGATTTCCTGACTCCTTATGGCAGAACTGGCTCCTTGTTTACTAGTGGTGATTTTCAAGCAGATTTGGAAGTGGTAGAAAAAACACAAATCCACAAAATAAATGAGGAAGAAGCAAAAATTTTGCACTGTAGATTCTTAGTTGAAGCTTTTTCTTCATCCTTTGAGACTAGCAATCATTGTCAACAAAGCCTTAGATAATCTCACACTGCACATACAAGGCTGTAGGCAGAGCAGTGCATTGGCACATTTACATTCTAGAAATGTCACCGTTTTTTCAGAACTCAGGCCTGTTGCTTGCATTCACCCAGCTCCTTGGTAGAAGCACCTCCAAGGCAAACCAAACCAACGTTTTACTTTGTGCCCATTATTTATGTATGTAATATATTCAAATTTACAACGGATAAAAAAAAAAAAAAAAATACATTTCTAATAGTAAAAGAATTTCAAGGTAACAGCTTCCCATGGGATAGTTATGTGAATACCTAACCCTAGACATATACTACTATGTTGACAAAATATTTTGAGAGTTTCGATAGCAAAGTACTAAAGAATACCTCTTACTTTCACAGAACAGGATTTTATGCACTATAAAAATGTGAATGCTCTAGAGAGGCATTTATCCCACTGATCCATAGGTTACGTACACACTTGCAATGGTTCTCGTCTGATAATCAGCTCAGGGCCGATATCAGAGGAGAATCTGGCGTGTGTACAGTGCCCGTCGTCCATCATCCAAAAGACCATCTTGGCGGATCCACGGACGATGGACTTCGAAAGACAAACGATCGTGATGCAAGTGAAGGAGGAGAGCGCACAGCAGGGTGTCGCTCCATCGTTCTCCCCCCCCCCCATCCATAGAGCAGAATGGTGCTGTAAGTACAGCACTCGTTCATGCATTGGGCAGTCGTTGGTAAGACCAAGATCCCTCCAATGCCTCTCTTGAGCAAGAATTATGAAACAGTTTGTTGATCAAACCCAGTCAGAGTTCCTGATCCTACATCCAAATACTCCCCAATTTACACATTACACATTGTATGTAGAATGCAACAATTGTCATTCAGGTTTAATGAAACCAAGTTTAATTGTACAGCTCTGTTTTTGTCCAACAGAAGCGTCCCTAACAAACAAAAATTCAATATATTGCATACTTCTTGTAGCATTTTGCTGACAGATATCTTTTATCACTCCCCCTTGTAGAATAATAGTTAAAAGAATAAAAGGCCTGTGGCATGGAACATATCCACCACATATATGGCTAATGATAAATAGAGAAATTGACAGTATCCCTATCAGAGATACAGCACTATTTGACAGAGACATGTTCTCACAGCCCCTTATCTGGACAATCGGGAATGTAGCATAAGCCACAGTTCCGTAAGGGTTTGAAATAAACACTTGGTTATAATTGCTGTATTCAACTAAAATTCATCTTGTTTTCTCAAACTGTTTGTGATCATGTTCAGTGATTGTTCTAGAGCCTGAGGAACATATTCATTTTTCACTGAAATTGCACCAAAAGCTAAGGGACTTGTTTAATCTTGATAGCTCATTGATAGCATTACCTAGTAATCACTTCATCAAAAGAGCCTGATTACCCAGAAGAAACACTGGACAGGCCCACAACACACTGATAAAGATAAAGTTATCGATTATTGTACTGCAGGCTATCAATTTATTATCCTGCAACACATTCTGGAAATGTTACTATTAATAGAGTATGCCACATCTTCATCATAGATACCAATGTCAGAGGCATATGTGTGCAGCTTCTTTCAATACTGTGTGACTCACAGAGTTTGATTTTCTAATAATTTGGTGAATACTGAATAATGAATCACGTATTTCCTTGCTTTGCATTTGGATTTTTTCCTTGCTTTTGTATAGGTACAGATAATATGTCAACTCCTCGGTTAAATGTATTTTATGTAAACATTTGCTGACATTATATATATTTCTCTTGCCTGTTTCTTTATGCAGGCACCACAAGGTCTTTGCTTTTATTTTTGTTCACCAAAAAAGACCTTTGCAAGCATTGCCATTTATTTCTAAGAGCTGGATGCCCCAGCTTTGAGGTAAATCTATTTCCAGATGCTCAGCTATGGTGCTGGAAATGACTTTTGGTGATCATTTTCAGTAACAGTAGGAGTTAGTGTTTATTCCAAGGAGAGACAGATAGATTTACACATTTACACATGCTTTTATGTCAGAGTCAAAGGGAAAGTGTTGTATGGTTTACAGACAACTGTACTATTGTAGAATCGTCCCTTAATAACTCCCCTCCGCTCATAAGGCTGCCTATCAGGACAAATACTTACCTCTCTCCTTGATCCAATGATCTTTGCAGTGCAGCCCTACTGCGTAATGTCCCATTCATCCATGAAAGCAGTACTCATGGTGGCCTCTAGCAGTCCAGTAGGTTACAGTAGTAAGTGACCATAATAGAGGGTCTACCAATGTATCAGAGAAGTGCTAAAGAAACATGTTTTTCCTGACATATTTGCCATCTTTATTTCTTCTTGTGGACGATGGACAAAGCTTACTGTCAATATTCTCTGTAAGCCCAACCATTTCCCATCTATGCACATGGATCCTGGAGGTGGTCCTTGTAATAGTTGTTTACACAGAGCATTAGAATTCTCAAAGGGCAATCACACTGTTTACTGAACCTTAGACTGAAGGGGAAACCTAGAGCCTCCTGGAATACATACGTCACGTATGCCAGTAGACTTTGGGCTGCCTCTTCTGCGCATTCCCGATCTCGCACATGCTCTTAGGGAACACTGTTTAAAAAAAAAACATTTATATGGGGGTACCCTATCTAATAGATTATTATTTGGCGTCATTGATGGACCATTTGGAGCTTTGTTTAAAACCGAATATTAATAAAAGATGGCTGGATATTGAAAGAATGTATATACCTACAGGTAACTATTTGGCTTTCTTAATGGCTAACTCATGTTCAATAATTAGATCGCATTTGATCTTACCCCCAATAGAAGCTATGGTATTTATCTGGAAGAAACTTCAAAGTAAAAAATGTATAGATACAGAATCGGTTTTAACCCCAGTTCCGTTGCAATTTTTTGAGCTCCCTATACCCAATTTTAATATCCAATCCTGGTATGAGTTGGGATATAAATATGTTACAGATTTACCGACCTTTCATACCTTTCTAAATAATTATAAAGTATTTCAGATGAATCATTTACGAGCATCACTTTCTGACAAGGAAATTACTGTACCAGTAGTGTTTTGGAAAAGATGTCAAAATAGCAATCTTTGCAAAGGAGGCATCTCTGTATATTATAACTTAATCCAAAATAAAGGCTTCTGAAGGAGACTTTATGTTTTCTCTATTTGGGAGCAAGATTTCCAACTTTCTTTCTCACTCTCCCAATGGAAAACGGCAATTTATTCTAATTCCATGGCATCTAAATGTATCTCCCATTGGGAAAACGACCAAAAGATTTTATGTCGATGGTATAGAACACCATATAGACTTTCTAAGTATGTACCACAATATTTGCCTCAATGTTGGAGGAAATGTGGTGAATTGTGCACTTATGTACATATGTTTTGGGAGTGTAAAAACATACGTAGTTTTTGGAACTCTATTTTTCTTTTAGTATCAACGGGACAGGATGTTTAACCAGACCTGATGCGGCATTAGCATTACTAAATCTAGGAATGGATAGATTCCCAAGTTGCTACCGAACCATAGTCACACATATTTTTATTGCGGCTCGACTCTCCATAGTAACTAAATGGAATCACGCTACAACACCTAATATGTCTGAAATAATGCAAATGATACATACAAATTATTATTATGAGCGTTCTCTAGCTTATAGTAGATTTCAATCACATAAGTTTCATGTAAATTGGAACTTCTGGGAAAGATTTTTACCCTCCACAGCTACAGGAAGATACACTGATATATAGGATATTGTTACTCTAGCCATTTGGAGTTTTGCTGAATTTTGTATGCCATTGTATATTGTTGTGTATTTATTGTTTACTTTTTTTTAATGTTTGTTTATATTTTTTTTATTTGCTGTAATTTGTTAAAACCCAATACAAATTTAAAATTAAAAAAAAAAAAAAAACATATATATTTTATATCCAGTGGACAAATAAGAATTGTGTTAGGGGCTTTTGTACCTGAGGAGTCATTTATTTAGAATAATGGTAAGATGGTATATCTGTGTTGTATTTTGTTTCCCATCTTGTGTGACCTTTCTAAGGTTCTAATCCCATAGCAAACCCTATTGATCAACAACAGCGATCTCATAATGTTGTATGGACTAATCTTTAAAAAGGATCCTGAAGAGATTCAAGGATCACTTATACAATCCTGGCGAACTTTGTGATAAGTATCTCAAACAGACTGTCTTTCCCTACCTACAGTCAAAATGTACACACTATGGAGTGTGTTGGCTTTTTTCCATATATTTTAACAGGCAGCACGGTGGCTCAGAAAAAAGTGCTCCGGCCTTTGCTGCGCTAGGTCCCAGTTGGAATGTCGGCTAGGACACTATCTGCATGGAGTTTGCAGATTCTACCTGTGTTTGCATGGGTTTCCTCCAGGTTCTCCGGTTTCCCTCCACATTCCAAAAACATGCAGTTAGATGAATTGGCTACCCCCCAAAATTGACCTTAGATTGTATTAAAAGACATATGACTGAAGTAGGACATTAGATTGTGAGCTCCTTTGAGGGACAGCTAGTGACATGACTATGCACTTTGTACAGCGCTGTGTAATATGATGGCGCTATATAAATTCTGTATGATAATATTAATAATAGGCAAACATTTGTTTTTTATTTGTACCACACCTACAGTTAAACATGATATACATGAAAAAAATCTGAATGATATATATATATATATATAAATATATACAAGAAAACTGCTTTCCCAAACATATTTTGTAGGAAAAATATTTAAATATTTTATATTATTTATTTATTTTATATATAATATTATATATTTAAAGGGTAGATGTGATGGTGTATTGTGGAAAAGCAAAATGCATCCATGACCTGAAAAGCTAGTATTGCATTGTTTATTAAATAAAAATGCTCTAGATATTTTTCATAACTATCCACCAGTCTCTGAAATTGACTTGGTGAAATTATATGACCACTCTTTCATGCTAAAACCCTTTCAAAAGTTTGTGGATTTTCCCTCATAAACTCCCTATTCCATCTTTATTTCTCCAGTCCACAGCATATTGTTTCACATTGAGCCCATCTTTTTGTCACTCTGCTTTCTCCTCTCATCAGAATATTTTTGTTAGTAAGCATACCTACCTGGCTGCTTGTGATGCTTCTCCCTCCCTCACTCTTAGCTCCTATGTTAAGTAGATTGCAAGTTTCTTTTTTGGTTTTATTATTAATAATGATGGGATAAATAAATACTGAGCTGAATTAATTTGGGATTTTATGGCAGCCTAGGTTAACTTTAAATGATTTAGAGTTACTGAATAGGACAGGGTTTTAACTAATGTTATAAAAGAGAAGTTCTATATGCAAATGTTTCTTTCTAACAACTTATTTTACTTTAGATAGTCAAATATCATCATTAACTGCTGATTCTTATAAATTATACATTAACTTTCAGTCTAAAGAAAACTATGAACCTGTGTTTTCTATCTTTTGTTTTTTCCATGTATTATCCATTGCATTGAAAAAAACACACTTAACAAAATTACCCTTACATTTACGACTTATACTAGCAAGTATCCTGCTCTGTGCTTAAAGCTGTTCTGACAATGGGAACGATAGTCTAGATAATCAGTGACCTGAGTTTCCACCTTTTCTTTATTTGGCTGAAAACAAGTCCAGTTCACAAGCGGGTAGGATGGCTGTTCAACTCATCTGCTACAGATCAAATTAAAGAAGATAGCAGCAATTTGTCTCATCTTGTCATGAAAGCACATTCAGTAAGTACACCTGAAGTATGTAAGGTTGAAATAAAAGATTTTTAGCTTTGCAGAGTACAAACAAATGTAGAAAATGGGAATTCCAATTATTTTGTAAATATAAAGTCTCAGAGTTTATAAATTTTAATATGAACCCTATGTCAAAAAAGATGATATGAGAAAAAAAGGAAATTAAAATAGCACTACAAAATAAAAGACATACGGAGATATTGTATTCACACCATTAATAGTGACCGTTTGCGCTGTGGCGAAAAAAAAGTCCGATCTGGGTCATTTAATATGACGTACCATGGAGCAGTACTGTATACAAACTTTTGTCTGTTCCAATAGTATTATTTTAAAATAAATACAGTCAGTAGCTTTACATACATGACTATATGTGAAAAATTTTGTACACCCTGATGGAATATATAAAATACATTGCAACAACTAAACATCAGCGCTTTATCCAAACAGGGCCTACAGATAAAGATGATATACTTGAATAAAGACATGTATTCAAATATTTAACTAACAACTATATCATTAGTAGTGTACCATAGTAGTGGTGTACTATGCAAAAAAGTAAGTACACCCTTGGCTCCATAAGTTGTTATTCCCCCCTTTAGTAGAAGTTACTTCTAGAAGACATTTTATAGAACTTTCCATCAGTGTATTACATTAAGCCCAATCTTTGATTGGACAATTGTTTCACTTACAACACCTTATGCATTTCCTGCCATTCACTGTTTTAAATCATCTACAACTTAATAGGATTCAAATTAGGGCATTGACTAGACCCCCTATTACTTATTTGTTTCTTTTTGAGCCATTTCTTTGTGGATTTTCTAGTGTGCTTTTGGTTAATAATATGTTGCGTGATTAATTTCTACTTCAGCGTAAACTTTTGGCAGCTGGCCTCTCATTTTCCTCAAGCCCACTTTGATATAATGTAGATTTTCTGCATAGTTGACTCAGTGGGCCTGATTTATACATCTTCATCAGTGAACCTGGGTGATCCAGCAAACCTAGCAAAAAGTAAAAAAAAACTATTATTCTGAATGCATATAACTATCATATGTTTCCTTTAATCATCCATATAAGATAACTCTTGATATTTGATTTATTTACAGTTGTATACAGCTTTTTACATACCACTATTACCTAATTGTGTGCAACATATGCTGTAAAAAAATTATAAATAGTTTCCTGAAGTAAAACTAGAAAAATAGCCATTTATGAGAATGATGCAGTGGATACATTTAAGATTGATAAGCAGTGACTAATGTCATCTTTCTAGCTATTTTTAATTTAACTGTGTATCCCCAGTGATACATGCTCTGTATATTAACAGACAGTTATCCCATGAGCCTGGGTATTTGAGAATGGTCTCTACAGAAGTGAATGTTCATAAAGACACATCAATACAAGCCATTTTAGGAGTTTTAAATGTAATCCAGCAGTGCTGCTTAACTAAATGATTCCTGAGAAATGATCTCCGGTGAATTAATAGACCACAGTGAGATGAACACACTATGAGTTTGGCTTAATGACTGAAGAAGATCAAATTAATTACAAGTGCCCGTAGGGAGTTTAGGGGGAAACAGATCTTTGCTATCCCTCCAATTAACTTTATAGTAGTGCCCTTCCCCCACTGTTCTATGTGTGGTTAAACTCTGCAATTTTTATTAGGATAACCAACTCTGAATGCTGACTTAAAAACCAGTAAAAATTATGAGCTGTATATTCCGCCCTGTGAGCAACCAACCAGAGATTTTTTTGGTCCTCATTTTCTACTTTACTCTACTCTACTCTACTTTACTCTTTACTCTAATTTATTAGACTTAATATACATTGTTGGCCTTTTATTGTGATAAAGCTTGTATAGTTGGTAATACTCAGGTTGCCTTTTATTAGTAATTTTTACTTTAGTCATTTTTAGCACTTCATTTGAAGAATATGGGAAAATGTATAATTGATGTGGATGTTTATATCGGTCTCTTCTGTAAATAAAACCAATTACATGTTTCCTTTAATATTTATGTACCACATTACTCTACAACGTGCACTATAAGGTATGTCTTAACACATGCAATGTACCTGCATGTAGAACAGCCTATTTAAAATTAATGGGCTGCCTAATATGCGATGCATATTATAAATATAATATAATATATAATAATAATATAAATCATAATGTGTGATTTCTGTGCATTACATTTTGTTGTGAATGAGCAATAGGCAGCCTTCAATACTAATTAGTATAAGTACCTGCAATTTGACATTCACCATTTTTCCCTGTCAGTTGTATTTTTTTCTAGTCTCTTCTGTTAACTACATATTGTTTTCATTGGTTAGGATTTTAACTGATATAGATTTTGGGGAAATTCTTTCTCTTTATGTTTTATCATGGTCACTTAAAATATCGTTGCCACATTTGTAAAAGTTAATCAATTAAGATTACAAGTTTAATTAATTAACCACTTTTTTCTTCTTTTCCCTCAACTAAAAGAATATTTAAAAAAAAATAGACTTGCCACTTCAAACATACTCATTTAGGCATACGTCTTTTTGGTGGTTTGTACATCATGGATGGAGTTGCAAAGAATACTATCATATCAACATATTAAACATTATAACTCACTGTAGCTGCTCATATATCTAATTTATATGTTAATAAAATATTTCTTTATTTTTATATTTAAAATGAAAAGAAAAAAAAATGCTATGTTTCTTCTGCAATGCAACAAACTTACCTGCCTGTTTGCAATCTTCTCTTGAATGTGCAACTTAGTGTATGAGCCTGGCATAGCTAGCTTCCAAGAATATATAAACCCCCATGTGCATGTGGGAAAAAACATAATTCCCACCTGGCTAATTGTGACAGCCAAAGATCCACACCCATAAAAAGACTCACTTAAGATATTGGTGCCAGTAATTGAGTGAGTTTAGTTCTGCTTTAAAGCTGAGCTAAAAGCAAGTCACTAAATACACAGTAAAAATGCTTATATGAAAACTTTCCTGCTAAATATGGTTCTGGGCTGCCAAATTTGTTATCCAGATTACCTTACCAAAACAGCTAAATCAGATCCTTGACCTCAATGAAGCAGCAAAGTTTTTCAGAAACATTTGTTAGAACACAATCCTAGTCTACCAGACAGTAGGGTCATCAGACTGCCAATGTTATTCCTGTACTCATACTGCTCTGTCTTATTACATTTCCTGCCACCACACAGAAGATGATTGGCTTATAACATGTTCTTCCTCTTCCCAGATTGGGTGCTGCTATTCTAGAAAGTACAAGAACCTAAAATCATTATCATATTCTGGTATTTAGACTATTTGTGTTGAAATTGTATTGCATTAAATCATGTTTTCATGAATACATACTTTTTTGTATTCCTGGAATTCAACTTTAATTTTTGCAGTTATTTTTAACTCAATGTAATAATGATGTTGTGAAAAACGCAAATAACTAGCAAGGGTAGCTCTAACCTTACATGAATAATGCATTCAATTGATTTGTTATAAGCAAACGAAGAGTAGGATGAAAAGCGGTTTTGAAAGTCCCAAAGGACACTAATCACATCCATATACATGGAAACTTGGTGATAAAGATCACTTTATCATCTTTTCACAAACAGCCCATGGGATCATTGGGGCCCACTGAGACTTTTGCTTAAAATTCTATTTTTGCTTGAAACTTGTATTTTAATGCACACTATGAATACATGGAAACTCCAATACTGTATTAAATAGTGAAATAACACTTAACATTCCATATCCATTTTTAAAGAAAAGAACTGCATTCATATTATTTTTTTGTATTCTGCATTTGAAGAATAATAAATTGTACATGTATTTATTACATTATTTATGTACATGTGTAAATTAATAAATGCACATTATTTGTCCCCCCCTCCCCCCAAAAAACACTTTTATTTTTTAGTTTATTCTCTTCATAGAAGTGCAAAAATATTTCCAAGATCAATAAATTTCTTTCTTCAAAATGCTTTTTTTGTACTACTGATTTATAAGAAAATATAGAGTCATTAAAAACCATGTGCCTGAAGCAAAACTGAGAGTTGAAACTTTCTATTGGAATAATAGACTAAAAGGCCAAAATATTCACTTGTAAAATGTTGCCTTTAACCCAGAAAATTTATTTCAGCAGCCCATTTATTGTTTCGTGTGTGAACATGTGTAATTTACTTTTTTTTATTTCAATAAATTTTTATTCAGAAAAAAAGCATAATTAACAAAAAGAATTTAAATACAAGAAGACGGGGATGGTAAATGCATAAGTAATGCAGCAGTATACGAAGTAACCTATCAATGAACATGCAGTCATACATCCAAAAAACTTATGGCAGACCCGTTAACAGAAATCCTGTTTAACAGAAAGAAAAAAAATTACAGAATAGTGACAAATTGGGAGGAAAGGGTGTCCACACAAAGAAGGAGACTGAGCTGAGGAGCAATGTTCAATCCACAAAGCCATTGGTATTGATGGTGATTTCCAAGCCCGTGCCAGTTCTGGCCTAACATATTTCCTAACATATTTTGGCAAGGGTATATCAATTTTCCTCAGGGGAGTGCCCTCCAGACAAGGAGATAAGGGTGTTTGTAGCACCTGAGTAATAAGGTCAAATACTTTCCCCAATATTCCTGTGCAAGCCCACCAGATATGCTTCATGTCCCCCACGCCCCCGCAACCCCTGAAACAGAGGGCGGAGGAACCTGGGAAGCACTGAGCATTCTTGGTGGGGACTAGGTACCAGCATAGTAATACTTTGTAATTCATTTTGACCAGATCAACATTAAGAGATACTTTCGATATGTTACAGGCCACCTCGGTTTATTCCTCCAATTCCCATGATTGGTGCATATCCCTTCCCCAGGCCTTCATATATAGGAGTATGGAGGGGGAGGGCGACAATGCTGAGAAAAGAATCAAGCTCTGCCCAGCTGAATAGGCCACAGGCTTGCAAGTGCTCTTGAATGCTGTTTTGCAGTATTGAGTTTGATCCTGAGACATTTTGGAACTTACAAAGGAGTAAACCTGGGCATATCGGAAATATTCAGAATGGGCAGGTCTTTACTTGGTTAAAGCTCAGTATATTCCATCCAGAAATATGGTCCCCTACTCTAAGGAAGTTGTGGCTGCACAACCAACTGATCTGATTGGGTGGCATTCCCTGTGGGAACTCCCCAAAGTGGGTGTACTATACTTTTTATTTAACACCGGTGTCCTTTTACGCCACCAAGCAATTTGACCTCCGTCTGTATCTGGGTAGTATGGTTCTGCATGTACAGTAGTTATTGTAGAATGTGTACACTGTACTCACATCTGCTCATGTAATATGTATGTATATACAGGTAGTCGTTGAGTTACAATGGAGATGCGTTATGACGAGTCTATCGTA
Source organism: Pyxicephalus adspersus (assembly GCF_032062135.1). NCBI lineage: Eukaryota > Metazoa > Chordata > Amphibia > Anura > Pyxicephalidae > Pyxicephalus > Pyxicephalus adspersus. Next base: position 97,044,702 of record NC_092862.1, read on the forward strand.
ACTTGAAAATACCGTAAGTCGGAAAATGGCCTCGCCTACCCATGAGTCTCAAAGAATGTTGATCAGTATAGAGTAGTACTGCATACTGTAATTTTGTTGATCGCTGGTGAGAGTGAGGCATCTCACAAGGCCAGAGATGTGTACATCCCAGCATTGTTCCCAATGTATCGTAACGCATACGGTTAGGTTTTGCCTTCCAGGCGAAACTTCTGTATCAGTATCGTCATTGTAAGTTCAAAATATCGTAACTTGAACCATCGTAACTCGGGGAGTATCTGTATGTTCCAGCTGAAATTTGTTGCTGCAGTAACAATGGCATATTATGCCAGTACACTGTACATTGGCAAGGCTGCCTGTAGACCAATGTAGGCGTGCCAAAAAGAGGGTGACACCACTGCCAACCTAGGAAAGGAAGCATTTCTGGCTATACTTTGCAGTCAATAATAACCCAAAAGCAGAATATATATAATGTACATTCATATATTAGGATTTAACTATCCAGGATCATGTACAACAACATAAATAATGTATGCATTAGGTTTATGTAGACTGTAAATACTAATTAATATAAATTATGAATGCACACCCCTTTGGAATTTTATCCCAAATCACCACTTAAGGAGGCTTAATTAAAAAAGAAAAGCATCCTATGATGTTCCATTCATATATGTACTGTTGCAAAACTATAACGAACAAAACTGACCACAAAAGCACCACATGCTACAGTGTTATAATGGCAAAAGACATACGTAAAAGAAAGCCTCTAAGATAAAGGCCGGGTTTGAAGCATGGTTTCATTAATACTGGATGGCAGGGAAGCAGGAAAGAAAGCAGCCAAGTCAAAGATAATGACGAAGGAGTTGCATTTTTTTTTAAAGCTATCTAGTGACAGGGAAAACAAAAATGACATTCAGCTGACGAATAAGCCAAGTTTGACCTCGCCTTTCGACCCCTGACAATCAATCTTACCTGCTACTTCATAAAGAATTATGGCTATGCCACTCACATTTGACTCCGGAATTTTACAATTCCCATTTTGTGCTTCTTTATCCCATTTAATACATGGCATAAGAAGATAAATGTCTGGGAGCAGCCAGTTGCATTGAATACACGCTTTACATGAAAGAAAGAGAACAAGGGTGGAATACGTTCACTCAATATTCCATTGTCCACAATACTTTTGTCTGTCTGATCAGTAGATGGGAATGAGATGACTGGCATTTTTTCTCTCTCTCAGTTCCTTTGTTCTGAATAGTCCACTGACTGCTACTTAGAAGAATCATCTGTGACAACAAAATAAATGGAAGCATTGGATGTTTATATTGACTTTATAAAAGAAAAATATGAAAATGTAATTTTACATTGACAGAATATTTTTTACAACTGTAGCCTGAATTAAAGTTAAAATTCTAACCTGCTAATAAGGCACATTCTTATTAAGCTCTTGGACTTAATTTACATAAAAAAATGTGCAGAAGAGCAGACATTAACCGGTAGACTTTTCTTGTAGGTTAACATGAGTAGATAGATGTCTTTGTTCTCTATACATCCATGTTCAATACATATGTTGGGGTTCCTTTTTTGCAGAATGCATTGAACATAGAATGATTTGCCATCTTTGTGCCTAATGTATAAGATAAGATAAATTAAGAAATGTGTATATTCAGATGCCATTAGCTGTCATCTGGAGGTTCAAATTAACAATTTAACCACCCCAAATCCCTTCTTTGTCTATACTTTGTGCCCTGCAACCTCTACCATATAATCTAGTAGAAAATTCCTACCAAGGTAGCCCCAAAGTGGGAGATTCAAGCTGTCTTTATTTACTTGTGATTTTTTACATTTCTATTTTAATACCTTTGATATGTTTTTGTTATTTTTACTTTTTCTTTATGATTTCACATGGATGCTGTGGTTTGGCAGTACACAGGAAAGACCATGCTCATCTGCACTTCCTCCTCTTTCACAATGCAATCCTTCTTCTAACAGCCACTCCCAGCCAGGTTTTTTAATATTTATTTTATCCTCGTCAGAGCACTAGATGCATAGTTGCATGCGCAATATGCAAATATTAAGTGCAAAATTCTATGGTTGTAGGCTTTCCACCCTTCCCCGAATCAGAACTATTTACCTCTTCTTCCACTCCTTCACATTCCCTTCTTCTACTTCTTTTTCAACTTCACTCCCTCTTCCAACCCATTCTTGGTATGTGATTATGGTCGGTGACGAGGTTCTGGGGACTTTCATCACATCACCAGTGGATTACAAATTACACAGAAGGTAGTAAAATAGCTAAATTTCTTTTTTCCTTACAAAATTACCTTGCAGGGGGCCAGCCCCCCTAATCCATCTGTCAGCACTGTCCCGCGGGTATAAAGCCACTGGAAAACTGGGTTCATGGGAAGAAAATGCTCAGTAAATCATATATAGTGGAAAACAAAATCCTCAAATACATGGCAGTCAATGGTCCCCATAAAAATATTTTTACCCAATATTAGACATTTTTTTAATGATTTACAGAATTTCTTATTGTCCCTGCCAAAGTCAAACAAACATGAGAATACAAACTAGCTAAAAATTATGGCAGCTGAAAATGGGGACCAAATTGAATATCAATACTTTGTTGTTTTTTTTTTAAATATTATTTACAAGTTTACATTTATTATAATTTTGTAAATTCTGTATTAAGTACAATAAAATGTTTTGGCATAACATACAATAAAAATCTGTCACCCAACTCTTTATTATATATTATATATAACATATATATATATACATTTTATTATATTATTTTGTTATATATTCTATTTTTATTATTTATATATATATAACTTTTTATATTATTTATTATATAATATATATATTATTATATCCTACCTACTTTTGTCTCAAAGCTATGTCAACTATGTAAAAGACACAATTTCCCCCATTCCACAGTGCAGTTAGTTCTGTTTGCAGCTGTTATACATGGTTATGGCATTCCCTGTACATGTAAGAAAAAAGCGTTCTGTTGCTTACGATCAATGCAGGGGTCACCCAGAAGCTTCATTTTATTTACCTAGCTTATCTTCTCCTCTCTTTTAATCAACAAAAAAATCTCCTTACAGCTGGGAAAGCTAAATGCAGCACATTTCTTGTTGACACAAGCTTCAGAATGTAGTGGATGTAATTATTTAAACCATTTCAGGAACTTTCAGGTACTAAATACTTCTGTATTAAGAAGTTATAATGGTGTGGAAAACCAATGAAAGCGCAGGCAACACACAGGGTTTCTATTCCTGCCCAATTTTGAGATTTACATGACCTTGCCAGACAGCATAGGCAGGTTGGTAACCTTACCTTAGATCATCATCTTCTCCATCAGGTACTCCTTTATCCTTCTGTCAGCATGTTTGGTTTTTCAGCACATGCGCATGCAGCATAGCCTGATTGGCATCTATCTCTGCCCTTCTATTTTTCTATCTGTATACTGGGGATTACATGAGGCCTAAAGCAAGCCAAACTTAGATACATTTACTAGAAGCATTATTTTTTTTATCAAATAAGAGTCAATTTAGTAAAAAAATTCCTGAGGCTTTTTTACTGACGGGAGGGACGATTAAGTCTCTTCTGACATAAACCCTTATGCCTGTCTGTTATGACATTGCTGTGTACATTCAGCAGTGCCAAGTTTCGAAAAGAAAACCAAGTTATAGTGCTACAGGGGACATCACAATGCAGGGGACATTGCAGGGGGGCACCTTGGCAGGTAAATGTGCCATATTTGTGCAAATATGCATTTTTGTTCTTTATGGCAAAACCCTAAACGCCAGCAGAGGAATTACTTCCACCCTAAAGCAGAACAAACTTCAAAAATAAAACATTGTGAGCAGACAGGTTATTTTTGTGTAGAATGGACAGACAATGTCCCATCTGCAAAAAGACATGCCTGCTTGCATTTTTAACTACGCTCACCTCTGCTCGCTCCATAGTGAGCATCTCTATCTTCACCCATACTCTTACAGGTTCAGGATCTTTAGCCATCTTCATTGGCCAGGCTGTAATGACATAACACCTGTGCATGCGTGCAGGAGTTCATTCATTCCCAGCTGACAGGTATGACAGTATTATACACTGAATTGTGCATGGGCAGCTTAGTGTACATTACAGAAAAGATTGCAAACAAACAGGTAAGTTTGTTTTAAGGCAGAAGGGGCAGTGCTTGTCTCCTCTGTCATAAATCCCATAGCCTCCAACAACTTTATTGCACAGCAAAGCAAACCTACATTAATGTATTTCTATTACCAGTGGCTGCATTCATCAGCTAAGTAAAGAAGAGCAAACACCCTGCTAACACAGATAACCTCACTCTGCACTGAAATGGCGTGCAGTTTGGGATGAGGGATATTGCTGTTATTGCTCTTTGAGGGATCCAGTTTTTGTTTTCTTTTCTTTTTATTGTCTTGGAAGGTTGGCTTTATACCCTAAAGCTGGCTTTATTGTGCTACAGTTCAGAAGCTTCTGAGCTGACCACAGGGAATTTTTCTAACCTTTATAGAGAAAATATTTTTAGTGACTGTTTGAGGCCTGGCAACGGCCTCAGCGTTGCAGCAAGAAAAGAAATTAGAAACATATTGCTGGAAAGATGTTTTCTCAAATATAGAATTTGGGAGTCGCAGATATTTTTTTATTGAAGTTAAGAAGAGATAAATGTGTCTGTTATAGGTAGTATGCCATCGAGTCAGTTTAACCTCTTTAATTGACTCCTGTTAATAAAATAAATAAAATTGTATATTGTAAAATATACACTTGAATTTTTGTCACTAGTGCTTCATTTTTTACTTATTAAATAAGAAACAAAGAAACAAAAATTTTTTTTCTTCTACAGCCATTAAAAACAATCAGACATGTATAGCTGCCTCTGAATAATTTAGGCAAGTAATGGCAATGAAAAATAGTTTCTAACTGGGTGTTATCTGACATTGCATATTTAAAACCTACTAAGATATTCTGTTACACAGGGTAACAACTTTAATACCGATGAGAGAAAATCTGTGTAGGTTTTTACCTTGGGTGAGTGAGGGGTGTCAGCAGACCTTATGTTTTTGGTACAAGGCTGCTTTAAGTGCCTGTTACCCAGCAGTACATATTCACATTTCCTTCACACCCTTGCTGCTCTGTTTAGCTTCCAAGAGTGAATAAAATACCCCCAATGGGCATAGGAGAGCATGTGACTTACTCCTTTAAAGGTATTATTTGGCCCAGTGCTGTCTTCAGTGTTGTATAAGCTTAAGCTGCATACACATGTGCAATTATAGTCATTGGAAAGGATCTTTCACGATCCTTTCCAACGACTAAGCACTGCACGATGCATGAACGAGTACTGTACATACAGCACCATTCTGCTCTATGGAAAGGGGAGGGGGAAAACTTTCCTTGTATTAGGATCGTTCTTCGTCCATTGTCCGTTACCATATTATTGTTACTACTAATATTATTATTATTATTATTAATATTATTAATAATAATAAACAGTATTTATAAAGCGCCAACATATTATGCAGACAATACAGACAGTGACACAAGATGAGAAAAGGACCCTGCCCAGAAGAGCTTACAATCAAATAAAAGCATTAAAATATATTTTGTCACCCCTGTATATCTGTCCATGGGTATTTTAGATTTGTATTGGTCATCAACAAGAGATAACTGTGTAAATAGGGACAACGTGCACCTTTCTCATACAAGTGGAAAGCTACCATATAAGTTTCTGAAACTTTATCCCAAAGTGGTATTAATACTTTTTACCATACACAACTGTATATGTTTAGTAACCTTTGAAACAGTTTTTATGCCATAGCACTGGATCTCCACTAGGAGCCCATAGCCTCCAACAACTTTATTGCGCAGCAAAGCAAACCTACGTTAATGTATTTCTATTACCAGTGGCTGCATTCATCAGCTAAGTAAAGAAGACCAAACACCCTGCTAGTTATAGTCATTGGAAAGGATCTTTCACGATCCTTTCCAACGACTAAGCACTGCACGATGCATGAACGAGTACTGTACATACAGCACCATTACGCTTTATGGAAAGGGGAGGGGGAAAATGACTGCGCACTCTCCCCCTTTCCTTGTATTAGGATCGTTCTTCGCCCATCGTCCATCTTATTGTTACTAATATTATTATTATTAATATTAATAAACAGTATTTATAAAGTGCCAACATACTATGCAGACATTACAGACAGTGACACAAGATGAGAAAAGGACCCTGCCCAGAAGAGCTTACAATCAAAGAGGGGGAAGCAGGACACACTAGGAAGACCCTAGGTCAGTAGCCCAAAGTGTTAAACCCAAAGCAGTGGCAGTGTTTGAGGCAAATTATCTGATATGAAAAAATCTGGTTGGTGCAAACTTCTTCTGATAATCTAGCAGAGTACATAGTAAGCTCTTGAATATATTGTCAGTGTATTGACTAAACTATATCCCTCTAGGGGTGTCCATTGGGCTCTAAAAGTTAACAAAAAAAAAAAATCAAGCTGTTGGCATAGTGAACTTTTTAGGCATATATCTGTGCAACCTAGTCAACATATTGTTATTTATCTTTGCAGCTACCTCATCCCTTAACACACAGCTTCAGCAGCTACAGCACCTACAACAGCTTCATCAGCATCATCACCAACATCACCATCAACAGCAAGGACAGCAACAGCAGCAACAACAGCAAAGTACAAACCAACATCAGCAATCATCCCAACAGCAGCCTTCCCAGGCTCCTCCTCAACAGCAGTCCCAGCAGCAACCTAATCAGCATCAGCAACAGCAACAAAACCAAACACAGACAAAAAGCCAGAACCAACTAGCTTCATGCCAACAGCCCTGCAGTTCTCCTCAGAAGCCTAATCAATCACCAGGACATGGCCTTCCTTCGTCGATAACTCCACCAAATCCCCTGCAGGTATAGCTATTCCTTTTATTTCTAGCATTACGTTTATCTAGAATGTCAAACTTCTTCTAAAGGTAATATGCAACTTTTTGTTTTCTGTTGCAAGCATGGAATGTGTGCAATTTATGGCTCCACCACCCAATGAATGCTTACAGTCCATTCTTAAGAATATATGCATTTTTGCCACTCATTCCATTTATACCTGTGCTCTGACAAAAGATTTTCAAGCCACAATAACAGATTAAATATATTTTACATACATAATTACTAACTGTAATCAAATAAAGAGTGAAGAGACAGATCCATATAATGTACCAGTATAAATGAGAACTACTTTATGTAAATTCAGGTAGGTAACTAATAAGTTAATAAGTTAAAGTAGGAATATAAGTAATGTATCACACTTGGTTATTCTAGTGATGAATACTTTAATGTGTTTACAAGCACCTTCACCTACTAAATCGGGTGAAATTTGTAGTCTGCTAATATGAAATACGTAGTAGTTTTGTAAAAGCAATGCATTCAGATTGAAGGTGAGGTGGACTAAAAAAACATGAAGCCTATACTTTTAAAGAAAAAGTGATGAAAAAGATCTAGAGCAGTGTGGTAAAAGGGTGGGAGCAGGGGGTTAGGAATCCACAAGGTCATTGCTTTAAATAGTCCCACTAGAGGAGCAGAACTATGGCTATTTGGCAAACCCCTGTCTAAGTAACTTAATACAACTGCAGTAACTGCAAAGAAGAGAAATCTGAATGGCTGACTATAGATTGAAATTGCAATTGAAAGAGCAATTTTTAATAAAATATAAGAAATTGGCTCGCAAAGTGATTATATATGTTTTAATATTAAATAAATGTTTTCTTTTATGTACAAATCAAGAGCACCAGACAGTTTGTAATAGTTTGTTGTAATATTAAGAGAATGACAACCACTGACAAAATCTGACAGCTTAAATCTTATTTAAGAAATTTTGACTTCTTCTTTTTTTTTAGCCTTCTGCCAGTTTTATCGTTCTGCATTATTCAGAATCTGTCTGTAAGATATTAGTTTAGAGCAATGCAAAGATTGTCAAGAGTAGACAGTAATTCAGAAGGATGATGTTGTTTGTTTCAAAAACTCTGAAGGATAACAACAATTATTTCTACATAGATACAGAACACTGTTGTTTCTGCAGAGAGGAAATTAAATGAAAGCAACTTGCCTAGGTGAAATGGTTTAAAGTCGCCTAAAATGAACAAATAATAACGCTCCCAAATCATCTAACAGTGCATTGAAATTCATGAAGTATTTCTTGTCACATCTTTATTAAATGGAAATAACACAGATTTCTTGTGAATTCAGTAAAATAAGTTTCATTTTCCTTAGGATAGCATTAGTTCATTGATTTTCTTCAGAGTGTTGTCAGTTTTTTTCTCCAAAATGCCTTATACAGAACATGAGCACAAGGATGGCAATCTTTGATCCTGTATGGCTTCAAATGAGTCGATCATTGATGACCTTGATGGCTCTTCAGGTTAGATTCCCTGATCCCTGGCTTCCATGCCACACAAATCATTTACATTGTACATCGCAAAACCTCTCAATATAGTATTGTGACCAAAATTGCTGGTAGTTTCAGGAGGACATGTGGAAATGTATCCCCAGTTAAAAAAAAAAGATTTTAAAAAACCATGTCAGTTTTCCTTAAGTTAAAGGTAAAATATAGTCAGGAAAACCCATTATTAAAAAAAAAAAAAAAAAAAAAAAAAGACAGCTTTTTTTTTTTTATTTTTTTTTTTTGTTTTACTTGGGCATAATTCCACAGCCCCTCTGACACCCCCAGCAAATTTGGTCACAATACTATGTTTAGTTACTTAGTAAAGTTCTTGAAAAGTTGGCAGGCGGCTTAAAAATGTTTTAAAATTTAATGTTTAAAGACCATAATTTTACCTTGATTTAAAAAAAATGTATGTGTTTTTCGGCTTGTGACATGTTCCCACTGGTACCCATGACTTTTCCAGAAAGTAGAAGAATTGTGGTAACAATAGGGCTTTGCAAATAACTTGGGTAGTTGGCACATTAAATTAGCAAAATGTCAAAAATTGGATTTTCAATGTGAAATCAACTTCACACTTGCTTTTATATTCCAAAAATTGACTAGTGACAAAAAAATCTAGTGAGTAGACCCTGACTGTGAAAATGTAAAAGTATGGAGAATAGGATCTGTCCATGTTAAATATGGTTTGAAAAAATGTTCAATGATTTGTGTGGATGGACTTTTCAAAGATATGACCAGTCACAGATCAACAAGGTAACAGGATTCATTGACCTTGTTGTCACAACACGTATTGGCTGGTAGGGAGTATGGGACCATGTATTAACTTAAGGAACCCTTTGTATTAAATATTAATTGTGCCAATTGTGCCAAATCTGCCAATTGTGGGGGGGGGGGGGGGTAACATATGGATTTTTATTTGGTCAACCAAGGAAAAAAGTAACAGTAATATTTTTTATAATAATTTTTCAATAAAAGCCTATTGTGTCTGTCACAGATTTGGATGAAAAGGGAGTCTAAGATAGTGAAGGAATACTGTAAGGAATAGGGAATGGGCCAGGTCAGCAACTTGTAGGCAGCAAAGTTTTAGACAGTCAGAAAGGAAACACAGGAGATAAACAAGCCAAGGTTATAACAAAAGCCGATATACTAACCTAAAAAAATTAAATGTTGAGGAACACGCTGGGTCTTAACAAGAATCATAACACCAGATTTCAGAATCACCTGTTACAGGTATACAGCTAAAGAGCTCTCAGCACTGAGGACCTGGCATATTTGAGGAAGTGTCAAGTTCATCAACTTCAAGTCCTGAACCTATAGTGCCAACTATTGCTTTTATACTAAAATCAGATGACTATCCTTGTAATGCACATAAACATTGGAAGGCCTCCTCTAAGGGTCCTCCAAAACCATTGTTCACCTGTTTAGTGCCGAAATATCAGTTTTGAATATGAGTAAGTGTTGTTACCTTCAGTACTAGCTGATTTTGCCTATAAAAATTAAAATTGTGTAATAATTTACTGGTATTATTTTCTGATATATATATGTGGTATATTTTTATTTTGTACTATAACAGTAAAAGTGTAAGTTGTGCTGCTTTTATAGTTCTAGTTTTAGCTTTTAACATAGTGGAAAAAGTTGATCTCTGTAGTTTTAGAAGCAGAGTGGCCATGAATTTTCCTGTTCACTTCCTAATCCTAGTACATCCACAGACCAAGCAGATCTCATTATAGGCATCAGCAGGTAAGCACAACATAGTCATAATGCTTGTTCGGTCTTAGGACAAATCAATTGGAAAAGGTGCCATTTAATATTTTGAGATCCAAGGTCTGCAAGAATTGCCATGGCTGCTTTGGCTATTTGTTCTAGCTGTTCGTTCACAGCACTGTGTTCATATAAATGTAATGAGAGGCTTTTTCTTCTTGGCTAAACAGTCCAAGAGAATGTGAAATTTGCTTAGGTATTAATGGGTTGATTGCTGCATATTTTTTTCCCAGAATTTGATTGATTAGTGCCTCCGGTCTTCACACTTGAAGCCTGGATTTGACTTGAAAATTCTGCCAAGTCTTTTAGTCTGAAATTTATCTTAATTAGATCTGAAAGACCTGTCACAGCAGAACAGTCGCACCGATTAAAATGAAAAACAGGAGAAATTACTGATCAAATTAATCATAATGTCGGGTTACAGCTGTAGGTCTGATGTAATTTGCCACTCCAGTGAGTTACATCAGCACAGGCGGAGGAGAGGGAGCTGGATTCTGGTTGATCCGTAACACAAGCCAGCTTTGGGCAGCTCATCAGCAAGCTTATTCCATCCTTTTTTTTGGCTTTTTTCCAATGGCCAGGAACTGCTGGTACTACACATTAAGTACTAAACAGGTGCCCCAACTGCTACTGTAACCATACTTCATCTATCAATGTATTTCTAAATAAATGTACATCTTATATGTGTATAATTGCTGAAGGCTGTTTTATATGGAATCAGTGAATATCATATTGCACTGTATTTTACAGAAAACTGTTACCTGATTGTGTGATTAGTGGATAACTATGCATTATTTTTTCTTAACAAGAAAAGTTTTTGTAGGCCTCACTTTTAGGATTAGAATCTGGGTTTAGTAGGTCAGTGATGATAGTCTGAATACTGAAACATGTAAAAAAAAAAAGAAGCATTCTATGAGCCCTTACAGTTGCAGCTGTACATACACTGAGAATTTGGGCTGTGCAGTTTCATGCAGTTTCAAGTATCATACTTTGTCTTCATCAAGACTACAGAATGCGTAACAAAGCATATGGTACCCAAAAAATCAGAACTCTAAGCAAACTAAATTGTTATGCCTGCTAAAGGGTTTGTTTCTCTATTTAGCATCTTTTGTTATCCACATGCCTCTGCCAGACAGCACAGCCAGGATGGGGACATGGTGTCTCTTCACTGCATGCACTCTACTGATTGTACAGCAAAGGTTTACCAACATGCTAGAAGTGTAAAAGACCCAGTAAATGTATGGTTGTGTGTAAAGGATTTTTGAGATTAACCCAGTGAGGTACTTACACAGTAGAGAGGGAGAGAGGATGCAATAGATGGAGATCGGATATGAATAAGCTCAACTATGCTAGTTGAAGTCTTATCCAAAATGGACTGGTTTGCTAATATATCGAAATGTCAACTGAGCTCCCAACTGTTAGGCCAAGAACTACCTTTTTGTACTAACAAAAAGGTCTTGCCCTTTTCTAAGAGATAGCAGCTTGTGAAATAAGGCATACAGGCTGGTAACCTCTTTTAGCATGATGGACTAAAACATAGAGATATATTGCTATGCTGGTACCAGACTGTTTGCCCAGTAGGTATGTAACAGAGTTTCAAGAACAAGGAACTTGTAGACATAGTTACATAGTAGGTTAGGTTGAAAAAGACATAAGTCCATCAAGTTCAACAACTAGGGAAATAAACATATCCCAGATATAAAACCCTATGAGACATAGTTGGTCCAAAGGAAGGCAAAAAAAAAAACTGGTACATTTTGTTTCAACAGGGGAAAAAAATTCCTTCAGTAATCCATGAGGCAATCGGATGTTCCCTGGATCAACAGTCACTGTTATTTTTACTTTAGAGCCTTAATACCCAGTTATATTCTGTGCTTTTTCTTAAAGCAATCTATAGTTGTTGCTGAAACTACTTTCTGAGGGAGCTGATTGCACATATTCACAGACCTTACAGCGAAGAATCCCTTCCTTATCTGGAGCTTAAATTTCTTTTCCTCCAGACGCAAAGAGTGCCCTCTTGTTCTTTGTAATGATCTCAAAGTGAATAATGGGGAAGAGAGTTATATGGACCGTTTATATATTTATACATGGTGATCATATACCCCCTTAAACGTCTCTTCTCAAGAGAGAATAGATTCAGTTCAGCTAATCTCTCCTCATAGCTGAGCTCCTCCATTCCTTTTAATAATTTAGTTGCCCTTCTCTGCACTCTCTCCAATTGCACAATGTCCTTTTTGTGAACTGGTGCCCAAAACTGGACTGCATGTTCCAGATGTGGTCTGACCAATGCTTTGTACAGGGGCAGGATTATGTTTCCATCTCTGCAGTCTTTTTCTCTTTTAATACAGGAAAGTACTTTGCTAGCTTTAGATATTGCAGCTTGGCATTGCATGCTGGTAATAAGTCTATGATCCACCAGAACCCTTAGATTCTTTTCCATTTATGACTCCCCCAAAAATATTAACCCTGGACAGTATGAAGCATGCATGTTGTTACCCCCAAGTGCATAACTTTACATTTATCTATATTAAATGCCATTTGCCACTTGGCTGCCCAATCAAACGGTACATCCAGGTCTGCTTGTAGATTATAGACATCCTGTATGAACATAATTCCTGTATGAACATATTATTTATAAAGATGTTAAACAATAAAGGTCCCAACACTGAACCCTGGGGTACACCACTAATAACCTTAAACCATTAAGAGTATAAATCATTAATTACAACTCCCTGGATGCGATCTTTAAACCAGTTCTCTATCTATTTACAGATTGACTTTTCTAAACCTATTGGCCCTAACTTGCATATTAACCGTCTGTGGGGTACAGTGTCAAATGCTTTAGCAAAGTCCAAGTACACTATATCAACTGCTACTCCACTGTCAACCTGTTTTCCTACTTCCTCATAAAAAGAGAGTAAATTTGTTTGACAACTTAAGGTCTTTCTTGAAGCCATGCTTACTAGGGATGAGCTAGTGAAATTTTAAAATTCGATCTTACAGCGAATCGGGCCATTTTCGCTTACCGAACATGTAAGCGAGAACGGCCTGTGTAAATTCGGCCGTTGAGATTGAATTTTTTGGGACCTGAAAAAGCAAAGAGGGGAACAGAGCAATCCCCTGATTGCTTTTGCAGCCCTATAGTATGTGTTCTTGGATGGAAATTCTCTATTTAAATACACAGAGTCCCACGGCTGTGCTCATAATGAATGAAAGCACCCATGGGAATCATCCTGTGATGATTCTCACGGCTGCATTCATTGATGAACACAGCCGCAGGACTCACACTGACAGGAGGAGTAACTTCTAGTGCCAAGGGATCGCGCACAGGAGGATTCCCAATGCTGCATTGCAGCCACCGTACTCCTCCTGTAATGATTTCTTCGATCTTTCGATGGGTCCGCGAAATTTCAGCAAACTGAACAAAAGTTCAAGGAAATTTTGTGAGAATTTCAAAGGCATTCTCGCTCATCCCTAATGCTGACTATCACTTATAATAATATTTTGCCCTCTACGTGGGCAGTTTTGTTACTTTCCTGTCTCAAAACACCAACTTAGTTCTTCCACTCTAGTGCCCAGTTTGTCCCATGCTTCCATCCAGAAAGTCAACAACACTTGTTTAGGCAATATTTTTTGTAGGCTAAGTAGGTAAGTTTGTTAGCAAATAGTACTTACCCAAATAACTCAATAAACCCATTTTTCCAGATGGTAGCTAAAAATTAAATTTTAGATTTGCTATAAAAAACAACACATGCAGTGGTTATTACTCAAATTATTTACTACGAGAAACAGTCTGATTGAATGCTAATGCACATTCTAGGCATTCCTAATATTATGTTCCTAAATTATAGTAAAACCTCAAAACCAATTATCACTTAGCCTAGAAAAGCAATATGTGTTTAAATTTAAAAGGCTTTTGAATCATTGTAGGCCATTCAGGCAGTGAAAGGGTTTAGAAAATATGAGTTCAAGTACATAAAACTAAGAGAAGGGATCCTGGCAGATACATCTAGCAGAAGATCAATAGTAAAGCAGTTTTTTCATGATTTATTTTCTCTCGTCCTTAGCTGTAATTTCTTGACTTTATAAAACAAATTGCCCATTCAGGAAAAGCGCAATCTTCTTCCAGAGTCCTTTTTTTATCTGAATTATGAGTTATCAGCCATAATTGGACCAATCCATCAGTTTTTAGGTACTATGAAAACTTCTTAGGTCATCACAAAGGGGCGTATGTGTGTGTTCAGAAATCTGACACAAAAAATGCTTCTGGCAATTTTTTTTCTTCATTATTCTCATTATGTATATTTGTAAATATGCCTGTAAAGTCATAAAACTACATTAACATAGATTAGTTTTTTGTTTTGTTTTTTTGCATACAGTAAGTTTTTTTTAAAAACGTATGTGTTTGTGATTTTGTTTAAAGACTAAAATTTTACATAGTTTTTAACAAGTGGATTGAAGAATCCTGTGTTGCCTTTGGTGTACCCATAAAGTTCGGAAGATTGAAAGCCCTGTAAGTAAGGGAATGTAAGGCATAAAAGAAGACTGAAAGAAGCCATAAGTCTGGGCATAGTTTTGGGGTTAGTTGAACCTAAATGGTAAGAAGATGTTCAAAAAAAGTTTACCTGCATTTTTGCCTAACCCATCTCAGCTCAGCTATCCTACCCTACTTCTCCACACAGCCCTATGTAACATCCTAACACTGGTCTCTTCTTTTTTAAGTCTATATATGTTCTCTTGATACCCACAGACGTCTTTGGTGCTTCTTTTGTTGCAAAAGAAATGCTTGATAGATGACCAGGGATGGCCAGTGAGATAGTGAGAAGTTTATTTTAGTGACAATTTCACAAAAATAACATCTTTTATCATATTTATTAAGATATGCCCAGCAGCTTTTCTAGTTAGTTGCAAATGCCTGGAACATAGTACTGTCACCAAAATTGCTGAAAAAGTGGGTGATGGGAAAATATACAAAGTGAAGAAAAATTTGTGTAGTGAATTCAACTTCAGGAAACTTAGCAGTCCACCAGTTCTTAGAGATGACACCATAAAATTGTACTTTAAAAGTTTAGTATTTCCTTAATCATTAAAATCATCTCTTTCCTTATGTATTTGGCAGTATCCGAGTGATTGGTGGTATAAGGATCTGTTCCCCTAGTATAAAAAAAACAATATTTAGGTAAACATCCTGAAAAGAAATGGTTAATCTGTTAGTATAACAAATAATTATTTTACTTCCATTCAAACATTGGCTAACTTGATTTGCTGTTCCGCATAAGTTATTAGGCTCTCCTCAAAGTGTAAGATGCTATGTTTCTATAAATGTTAAACATTTTAAAAAAATTATAAAACTGGTATGTTTTTTAAAATATATCTAGGCACTTGGAAATTCCACATAAGGAAATGTGAATCAATTTCTTAATCCTAAAATTAAATTTTATTTCTTAAAATGAAAAATAATGACATGCTAATAGCAGAAGAGAGAAATGTGTTTCATACCTAATGTGTAGGTATTTATGTAATTAAAAGCTAATCAAGCATGAATGCCAGTGCCTAAACCATAAAATGAGATGGTGGGGAATCCATATTGTGATGTAAATAGCATTTATGTTTAATTATATATCTGTGAAAAAGAAATTAGAAGGAAAAGATTAACAAAAATAAATATGTATCAAATTGTGTGTACACTGCAAAAAATGGGACATGTTTCCCTAAACACATTTCTAATCTCCCAGCAGGATGAGAGTAGAGTGAAGGGAGTTCATTTCACCAATAGGATGATTGATGGCTCAGATAATAAGGCATTTTCTGTGATAGAGGAATAAAAAAAAAGGAATAAAGGTTTGTCCAGGCTGAAAAAGTTGTAATCCTTACCCTAGGATTTAAAAACTAAACTATATCTTGAATACTGTAATGGCATTATTCAGTTTTTTTAGAACCAATACATTGAAGGAAACCTATACTCAGAGAAATGTATGTAAGTGTAAACTTGCCATTGCTGATAGTTGGTTCTATTTGGTAAAGTGTTGAGTTACTGAACTAGAATATGCAAACTGCAAACCTAGTGAAAGCAGCAGTCCTTAAAATAGGCTTTAAAGCCAACATCTTATAATATCATACTCATTACCCCTATTCCAAAAAGCTATTGATTGCTGTATTAAAAAAACAGGGTCAGTTGGGGTACAGATAAGCACTTCTCATCCTTGCTAACTGGGCCAGAAACCCCAGATTGAAGGATTTTCAAAGCTTTTAAAAGAGCGTCTTACAGGAACTGCTAACAGAAAGGTTAGCACTAGTACTGCCTATGTGAGCTGCTGTTTTCTCAACTGAATGTCTACCAGACCAAATGGAGAGACTAACAGGCAAGTTTCCCTTGTTCTAGCACCCTATTTGTTGTTGCACATGGCTCTGATGGTATCTGAGATATATAGAATGACATTAATATATACAGTTAGGTCCATAAATATTTGGACAGAGACCACTTTTTTCTAATTTTGGTTTTATACATTACAAAAATTAATTTTAAATAAAACAACTCGGATTCAGTTAAACTGCAGACTTTCACCTTTAATTCAGTGGGTTGAACAAAAAGATTGCATAAAAATGTGAGGAACCAAAGCCTAGGTAAAGTATGGTTAAATTTTCATTTATTTCATCTAATTTTTTTTTGTATTTATGAATTTTAGTATTAAGCATGTTTAAATGATTCTTTACAACCCCATCAATATATAATATGCCAAAACCAATAGGATTTTTTTTTTCATGGGAATGGATTAATCATTTTCCTTTTATTTCTATGGGAAAAATTGTTTGGTATAAGTCCTGTTTGGTAAAAGTCCAAGGATCTGGAACGGATTAAGAACTTATACCAAGGTACCACTGTATAAGGTAAAGTCAGTAAAGTCAGGTTAAGCATCTAATAGCCCATGTGTAGAGGCACATTAGACACCTATTAAGCAGCAGACTAGAGGACATTTTGCTTCTGTGTCACTAATAACTCCTTCAGTAAGAAACTACTCTTTAACCTGATTGAGTGCCCATCAGAAGGTCTCCCTATTACGATTGATTCTTCCACCTGGAATCTCCATTGATGTCACATCACTACATCTGTGATCCTTTTCAGGTTCCCCTGCAATTGCATTATTGCATTATTACTAATACTTCATTGGTATTACATTTTGTGATTAAATTGCAATATTATTATCCTACTATATAGAGATCGTAATACTTATATTCTTATGCATATAAATAGCTTTGCTTTATGCTGAATGAAGTAGTTCCTTCTCTCCGTCATATTGTTTAGATTACTGGTAAAGTTCTTAGGAAGGGAATCTCTTCTGCTCTCAGAAGCTCTCTCTCAGAAGATCCTGGGTTGAGGCGTTGCCAAATTGGTTAGCAGAACCAGTTTGAAGAAAATAGGGCTACAAATCTTAAGAAATAGAGTTTGATATTACGGGCTAGTATTTGCCTATTGGTAAGGATGGGTGAAGTGGACCTGAACTCAAAATGTTTCGATTTTCTATCTTATAGGGAATTCCTAGAAATATTATTTTACTATTTTCCAAGAAGCGATCTGAAACATTTACTTTTTTTTGTCTTGAAAATCTTCTCAAAATTAGCAATCCCACCTCTTATGACAGGGAGCTGTTTTGTGTCGAGTTTCATAACTGTATATCTGCAGTGCATCTAAGGCACTATAGACTATTATTCTCTGACAATTTGGTTATGTCACTGCAGTTCTGCACAATAACTTCCTTGCTGGAGAGAAAGCTGCAGTAAAAGTATACTGCCTCTGTTTTATCCATCCTGTGTATTTTTACCTGCTCTTTTATGGAGATTGCCAGCTCAGCGTTTTCTATTTGCGTCTATCCTTTCATTTTTTCTTCTCTGAGTTGATCACACCTAAACAGTAGTAGTTCCCCAGGTGATATGGATAGATGTTGGTATCTAGTTACAGTTATCACAAGATGAAATGTTTTGTTTCACAGACATTTCTACTTTATATTTAAAATCTTCAAGCTGTAAGCTCTGTGATTTAGGAGAATTTTATTCACAGTACATTTTTCATAGCATAATAGACAATGACATATCTGTGTGTTTTGCAGTGCAGGAAGACTATTGATATGCCTGAGACCAAATAATGTGTATGTCTTTCAAGCATGCCTACACTGCTGTAACCTGTATGTTAGTATGAACACGGTTTATAGGTTTTTCATTGTATACATTGTGATGAGAAGCGGGAGTAGGTTGAGAGTGATTGATAAGAGCAAAGCTCCAAGCCAACAGCTAAAGATGCTGTTGAAATGCACATACTTGTTCTACTTGTTTAAAGTGTACCAGACCTCAGGAGGGGCTTCATAAATAAAAGGTATGACTTTGTTCTTCTTATACACATACCTTTTATTTGCTCCTATCTAATCGTGGTATGGAGGTATTCTCTCTTCCTGATTGTTGATTCAATCCAGGAAAGCTCTTCGGCACCTGCCTCTTGCCAAACATTTCTCTTTCATAGCTTTCATGAACAAAAGCTGTGGGAAAGGGCATCAGGGCTGAGATAACCGATTATGGTTTACAGTAAGCTTTGTTCTAGACAAAGATAAAGAATAGAAGATTACAGTATTTACATAACAAATCAAGTATTTTCTATGACAATGGATGGATCGTTGGATGCTCTAGGGCGGTTCTGCAGCTTTAAGTGAAAAGTAACTGGTTTATTTTTATTTATTTATTTAGGCAGGTTCAGTCACTCTTGATTTGTGCCATAAATTGTACATCTGATGGGAAGGTTAATTTATGACAACTTGTAAATATTAGAAATGTTGCAATAGTGCTAACTACAGAAAAAAAATCACATTCCTTCATTCAGAAGTCAAAAATATTGAACAAAAATAATTTTTTAATAAGTCATTGAATTCCATGACCCTTTAGTTATTGGATTTACGCTACCAAAATACCAGAAGCTATTGATTAAGTGATCAAGGATGTCAGTCAGCTACTTGAATTTAAAAGCCAAATGCTTGCAATGTTTTTCTATGAGATAAAAGGAAAGGAAGATGCTAATAAGACTTAAAACAGAAAAATTAATGCTCATGAAAAGTCACAATGATTTTACATCATATCCTTATTATTATTACAAATTATAAAATCATATCTATAAAAAGCATTTTACTTTTTTATTACATGTTTAAATAAACTATTATAATAATGCAACATAATTATTAATAATAATTTATTTATGTTTAAATTATCATTATTTTTTTAAATAAATATTTTATTTTTAATATTTTAGATTAGTCATTTGAACATGTTAGGGTCTATTTATACAAGTTACACTCAACCTTTGTCCAAAATTCAGACATTTTCACATTGGATTCAATTAGAAAGTGAGATAATGAACTTAAAAAAATTATTTCTATTTTTTTTTCAAAATGTTTTCAAAATGTTTTTAAAAAGGGTACATTCTGAGTAAAACTTGGCTATAGCTTTTGTGAAAACTTTTATAAATAGACCTCATAGTTTATTTTTTTTTTTGTATAGATTTTGGTACACTGTTATTTTTCGTTAAGGAAAACTATTCCCTTTTGGACAAATTGAGCATCTTGTTTTTTAAAAATATTATTTTTAACCTAGATAAAGGGGGTTATTTTGGACATTGTTTAATCCTAGCTTGCAGAACTTAAACTATTGAGCTCCAGCTTTTACAAGTTTTTGCAAAACATGTATGGTCTGATCCGGTCCAGTTGTGTTGAATCCATATGTTAAAAAGAATGCTGCAAGTAACATTGGTGTGGGGAGTGAAAACTTGATGCTTTGGACTTTAAGGAAATGGCTTGAATGATGCTGGGTGTCATTAAACGTAATAGTAGTAGCCCTGGTTCTCTGAACAGATGAGTATATGGGCAACAGCACTAGAGTAGGAGTAAGTATAACAACTACAGCTGATTTTTATTTTAAAATTTTGGAAAATCAAAATTTGATTTTTTTGTCCAAGCTTAAGTTGGGCTTTAAAAAAGCTAAAGCACTAACTGATATGGTGAATGCAGTCTCCTACTCTTGTAGAAAATCCTGTAAGCACATAAGAACAAACTGTTAGGTAACTATGTATCTATGTAAGTAATGAAATATTGCTACATACCTATGTGAGTTATGTGTTGATGGAAAGTAATGTTCTAATGATTGTTAGACCAGTGGGCTGCTTGGGCAATTGGTAACAGTAGTTTCTTGCGGATAAAAAAGGCAGTTTTTGCTACTCAAATTAATAATGTTTTAAGTGTTGTAATGTAGACAAATATCATATTGAATATTAGGAATCAGCAGGTCAACTTCAAATTAATTGTTTATGATGATATATTTAAAAAAACAGTCTATAATAAATTACAAAAATAAAAAAGTCTACTACCAACATCTTAATCCCAAGGTAAAAGGAAAAAGAAAATATCTCAATCCTCTCTAAGAATTGCAAACAGGTAGTGAATAATCACACATCACACCAGTCATTTAAATCAGCACTTTTCAGTAAAGGTCTTCGCAGTCAGTGGTGGTGTTGCTTTGCTGAACATAGTTTGGTACACAGATAGTAGATACTAGTGAACCTTAGAGTGTCATGTATTCTGTGGGTCTTCATGTGTGATTTGGACATGAGCTAAGTCATAACTCTACTGATGAAATGGTTCTTATTGGCATTTCATTCCACTCTTTTGCATGTAAGTATGATTTTGGAAAAAAAAAACTAATATGTTGGAGCTTATCACTATATAGACGTGGTGCTGGCATTGGTATTTTTTCATGTTTTTTTTTCCTTTATTTTCACCTGAAAATAAAAGCTAGACAACAAGAATAGACCATGGAACCCTGTCTATCTCTTACTGTCCATAACAGAGCATTTTTGCCAAGACCAACAGGTAATTTTTCTTATCAAATAGTTTTAACAAAATATTTTAATAGTATATTTAACAGTCCCACAAAAGGACCACACATAATAAATTCATTGTTGTTCATTCATTGTTCATGCCTGGTTGGTATTGCAATCCTCCGACTTTAATACATTTTAAATTTCAGACTTAAGTGAGGATGCATCTCAGGTGTTCAGCTACCCCAAGTACTCCCCACTTGGCCCCCCTCCCTCATTTACCATAGTCTCCAGGGGGGCAACAGGGGGGCAACACGGTGCCCAGAGCTGTTGTATAGTGCTCATTAGTACACTGTGAGTTGTGTACATCACCCAGCTCTGAGGATATCATGTGTCACTACGATATTACTACAGATGACAGTTGTAAAGAAGATGTGAGTAATACAGCTACAGCTGCTTTTTTCCTTTAAACACAGGTTGAGGTTCAATTTTCTTTTAAAACATCTGCCAAAAATTATGCTTTTATAAAAATCCATCAAAGCATTAAAAGCAATCATTTGCACTCTGTATGTAACTTCCAACATCTTAAAATTCAAAGCTATATGTTTTTTTTGCGATATTTAAATAGTTTATTATTCCTACTTTACAAACTAATCCAAAATCAGTAACACTTTGGAACATGTTGATCTATAATAGTGAACTGGTAGCTCACTTTCCATCCATTCTACTGCATTAATGTAATGTATGCTGAAACACTGTGTGTTCCTCACTACATACCGCAATTAGCGCATACCATTAATTTCACGAAAGAATAGAATTTGGCAGATCAATGAATAATATTGAATTGTTTTGAAAGGATTAACAGAACATTGAGTATAAAGATATTGCCTCTAATGACATTTTGGCATGCAGGGGTTTAGATCTCTCAAGACAACACTCCATTAGCAAATGCTTTCAAATTAGTAAACGAAAGAAACCTTTAGTCAACCACTGGGGAGTCTTTACAGTAGGGTTTCGATTGGAGTCTGAAAGCAGAACTGTGAGCAGGAGGTGTTTGTAAGCATTTCTAATGGCATTTTGATGTACATGTACAAAATTGATGTCGGAAAAGGATCATTGTAGAGCCCCAAACAGTGGAATATTGAGGACACTTTTAGGTGGCAGTCACATTCTGGCTGGGTGAGCCCAGTATATTTTCTCATGTCACAGTTGATTAGCTTCACGGAGAAGTGGAAAGAGTAAAAATTCTTTTATTATTACAGCCTGCCGTATCAGCCTCTTTTCCTTTTGAATGCAACATTAGTTTTTGTCCAGGACTCTAACCACTTTCTACAGTTTGGGGAATTGTAAAGCAGAAACAATTTTCCCAGCAAGGTTGACCTTCAGAGTAATGAGAAATGACTGGAATTTCTCTATGTTTCTCTAAAATTTTAAGGTAAGGCTTTGCGAATGGGATAATATTCTTCCTTTTACCAACCATTATCACTAAGATATCTATTTCCTACTTCCAACCTAATTTTTTGTTCCCAAGATTATAGACACTAGATCACTAGTTGGCCAGATAGCAAATTTGTTGGAAAATACCCATAATATTTTTTAGATCTCTTATTATAACTGCAGTCAAGGTTGTGTTTTGTATCATTTAGTAAACCTTTTTTTTCTTAGCTAGTAAAATTCTTAAGATAAGATGTTTGAACCTCAAGCAGCAATGTCAGATTTTACTGTTATGGTGTGACTACTGCAGGTTACACACAGTTGTACAAACTGGTGTGGACTTCATCTTAATAAGGAAAACAGTCAGACAGAAAATTAATTTTAGCATTTCAGACCCAGAAGAAGATTTATTGCTTTATTGTTCAGCATATAAATAGACCCTCAAAAAGTTTGAAAATTTATTTTACTGTGAAGATCATATTTTTTCAAAATGATTTAAAGCATATGTACACTATAACAATGAACCGTGCAGTGTTTGTAGGCTTCAGTGATTAATAAATTAATATTTCTGAGGCTTTGATACTTTAGCAAGTGTTGCTTTTCTGCCACATTAGCATTGAAAGAGTAAAAGGCGCTTTTCCTGAGCTTGATTTAATTGTTTTAGGAATTATCTGAGTGCTGTGTAGCTGTTTGACCACTCGTTTATGCAGTAAACTTGAGTGTACCCCCCCCCCCCCCCACAACACTCTCACAGTGGTGGTTTCCAGGGAATCGGAAAAAGAAAAAAGGTGATTTAGGATGGCTAGCAGGGTGCAGAAATGACAGATTGCTCACCTGATACACTTAGCACTGACTACTTTTGGGGAGGCTGTGGTCATGTGACAGCAAAAAACTTGTCACTGCACAATTCTAAAAAGTAATCTAATCTAATCTAAAAAGTAGTTTATAAACCAAAGTGAAGCAAAACATTGGAAATTAAAAAATATTAACATTTAATAAAATGCTAGTTCAAATATAATGCTAGGTTCAAATGTCCTGGTTAACTTTAAATTGATAACCTGTAAAGGCTATTAAAGTGTTGTCTAATAACAATTCTATGAGCAAGTCAAGATAGCATTCCTAAACATAAGTAAGTTTGCGATTGACCAATCTAATTTGAATAAAGGACTGCTAGAGTTGGAGAATGGAGATTTCCAAGCTTTAGGAATACAGACTGCCAATAGTAAGGTACTAGCAACTTATACAGAACTGTAGTGACAAGTCTACAAATGATGCCAACAGACTGTACTAACAGCCCTAAATACTCGGAGCAACCTGTACCAGTGGCTGCAAACCTTTAATGGTACAGTGTTTACCAGTAAAGCTCATTAGCTTCGGGTAAAAAAACCTGCTGAAAGCAGTAAGCGCTAGCTAAAAAAAATTAAAATAAAGGCTTACCTGGTCCCATCGGCATCCTCCAGTGTCCTGCCATTCTTTGGCCGCGTCCTCTTTCTTAATCTGTCCCCCGGTAAGTGTGCTGACGTTCCCCGGGAGTTCCTGGTGACGTTGATCCGTACAGCCGTTGCTAGGGGTGCGGCGGGAATTTCAAATTATTTTGTATGGGATTCAATACAAAATAACTGTAATGAATGCAATACACTGAATTGATCCCATGTCTAAAAGCAGTACATTGTCTTTCATGAAAATGTATTTTACAGTATAATATAATAGTATGAGTATAATAAATTGACAAACAAAATTTGAAACACAAAATCATGTTAAAGTTTATTATTAAATGTAATATTAATTTTTGTTTAATTTATTAAATTTAATATTTTGACATGATTATACTTAAGATTATACTCAAACTTAATTATACTCATACTTTTATATTTTAATGTAAAATACATTTTCATAAAAGACAATGTAGCGCTTTTAGACATATACATTCAGACAGAAATTAACCACCCAGGAGGTTAATATATGTATGATTAATCTTGTGACTTTTGGTTGAAATGAAAAATAACAGAGTTGCTGACTGGCAGCTTGGTGGCTGCTGATTGGCTGACAGCAAAAATAGCGGCACCCAGTCAAGGAATAATTTAGGTCCACTTATTACACAAGATTATGGTAAATAAAAATAAATTGCCAAATTTGTACTCTTTATATTTAAAATAACTTGGGACGAGACCTCTTTTAGTGGTATATATATATATATATATATATATATCTTTAAACCTAAAAACCCACTCTCTCTTATTTTATAACTCAGTTGTAGGCGAGATGAAATTCTCATGACCGCAGTGTCTGTTTTTTAATTTCTTAGATTAAACTGGAGAGATATGTTTGTATCTTGGAGATGAGGGCATAGGATACTCCATCTTACTGAAGACAAGCAATCTGTCCAACTCAAATGCTGTGGGACCTGTATCACATTTTATGCTTTGATCTTTTTATCATAGTGGTAGCTGTCTAAAGAAAACACCAATTTAGTAGAACATTTATGCTTTGCTCTATAAAAAACGCTATTGTATGCCAGTGTTTTCGTTTTTGTATTGTTTGCTCAAATGTGTGTGTTTGTTATATTTAAGGTTGGGGAAGATATCATAGACTTGAATCATTCACATTCTCAAAACTCTTGGGCATTTTAGAGATAAGGTCACTTAACCTGATCTCCCAGGTCCACACAAATACCAAAATAATGGTAAGGGGATCAGGTTATTTCTGTATGATTTTCTAGTTATGTTGCATTATAAGAAATGGAGCAGAAAGAGTGAGACTCCTGGAAAAAATAAGACTGTAGCGACTGAAGGAGAAAACCAGAACTGAGCCAGAGAGATATTATTCCTGGGGTTGGCATGGCCTTTAAAAAGCAAATAGAATATGTAATGCATCAGTGTCAAGTCAATAAAAAAAGCATTTAGACTTGACATTTTATACTTGGAAATTATAGAAAAATACATACTAACCAGGAGGCTTCTGGCAGCTCTTTCCAAAATCGGGCATACATAGAGGGAGCTTTTTCTTCAATGGGGGGAAAAATAATGCTTGCAGTGGGATTTTTTTCCCCCCATCTTCGGCACCCGATCTCGTGGCTGAGTAGTGCATGATCGGTTGATGTAGGCAGAAGACAGAAGAAAGGGAAAGAAGAAGGTGGATTCCAGGACGACACGGAACCCGGTCCAAGAAACCTCCAGATTAATTGACAGATCTGCAGAGGTAAAGGTGAGTGACTTTTTTTTAGTTTGTTCTGTTTTAAATCTTGTACACGGTGTTTCATCTAAACAAAAATGTTTTTTTATGTAGAAGATGCCTTTTAAATATTTTTGGAATATTTTCTTGTGTTCATATCTGGTGAACAGAGATGCACAGAGCTTCCTATTTAGTCATGATGAATGATTGATAAAGTTTGATAAAGTCTTTAGCAGCTTTTCTCAGCCTTTGAGAAAGTTTTAAAATGTGTATGTGCTGGGGTCCCTAATATATTTAATCAATTGGAAAAATTGTATTTTCCTTAGTTGCCAGTGCAAAGAATGCCCCCATACATTAGTGGCCACAGCTAAAAATATTTGTGGTTTTATGCAGTTGTCTCTGCCAGATGGCCCTGGAACTATGCAGGTACAATCTTGTGGTAGGTTAATCAGCAACAGCTCAAGGTGCCCATGGAAACTTCAAACAGAACCAAGGTTGAAAATTGCTGGTCCGTGGGATTTTTTTTTTAATAACAAACATAACAGTAAGAGCACAATTGTAATTTGGTGGCTGCCTTTGTCCTAATGGCGAATTAGCACCAAACTTCTCATTATGTCAGGAAGTCACAAAAAAAATCTCTTCAATGAGAACAAAAACACATTTTTAGCAGACTTTTTCTTTGTAAATTAATGTTTTCCTGTCCAGATGATACCTGTACTTCCATTTTGTTGCATAAGTGTTCTGACTTCTACACACCATAACTAACTAAAAAAATGTTTTATTTGTTTTAAAAGTAGATAATAAATAGATTCAAATATAGATTATAAATACTGCTATTGCTGAAGTATTGTAACAAATGCTAATTGGCTGGATGTAACGCTAATGTTTTGGTGTCCGAAGTTTCAGTCACACACCTGAAACAAGCATTTAGATAACTGTGCAACAATTATCTGAATACCTGATCTGTATACACATTCTGAATTCATGATTCAGAAGGTGTTAGAGGTAGGGAATTAAAACACCAACCAGGTGAGCAGAAATTTTTAGTACCAGCAATAGCAGTCTACATCATGTCTTTATTACAGGTCCACTTTAACTATGTGTGTATTTTTATATGGAAGACATTATAATCCCTGCCATGAAAATTTTTCTAATTGAAGTGAAAAAGCTTGTCATTATACTACCATGTTGAAAATGTATGTAATGCTAAGATTTTATTTACTGTCTATAGAGTTCGATAAACTTTTTTTGTGCTACATTTTGTTAATTTTAAAAGTATTTAAGTTAATATACGATTAGTAGACATTTTTTAAAGTAAGGGATTGAAAAGGAGAATGTACATCAATAACTTGAAATAATGTTTTGTTCTTGCAGAATTAAGCTATAGGGTAAATCCAGCCTCTAGTGCTATACAATGCAGTATCTTTCTTTCATTCTTCTGGAACTCCGTTAAGGCCATCGAGAGCAAAAGAGTGTTAGCCAAATGTTAGACTAAAGTTGTAATGTGGAGATTACATAAGGTTGAGAGCTCCCTCTCTGCCCCTGTATGACAGCACTGTGTGGACAATCACCAAGCACAAACGTTGTCACATTGAGTGGAATGAGTTGCATGCCCTTCTATTCTTGGAAGTACCTTTTTTTTTTTCGTTATACCCAGTAGCTTAATCAAGCAGCGGAAAAGCAAATGCAGGTGGTGGGATCACCATTAAAGTGAACTTGTTCCTTTGTCCTGCAAGAACTAAGCACATGTTCACTGTAACTTTGATCAGATAAGTACAATGCATAGGTACATAGTTACGGTTAGGTTGAAAAAAGTCATAAGTCCATCAAATTCAACCACTAGGGAAAAAACATATCCCAGATATAAAACTCTATAATACATAGTTGGTCCAGAGGAAGGCAAAAAAACCTGGTACAATATGCTTCAACAGGGTAAAAAAATTCCTTTGTTATTCCATGAGGCAATCGGATGTTCCCTGGATCTGCAGTCTCTGGTATTTTTACTCTAAAGCCTTAATACCCAGTTATATTCTGTGCTTCTAGAAAAACATCCAGCTTTTTCCTAAAGCAATCTATGGTAGTTGCTGAAACTACTTCCTGAGGGAGCTGATTCCATATTTTCACAGACCTTACAGTGAAGAATCATTTCCTTATCCGGAGCTTAAACTTCTTTTCTTCAAACTCTCTAGGACCTTTCCAACTATGGACGTTAAAAGAACTGGTCTGTAGTTACCTGGTAATGACTTTGTTCCCTTTTTGAAGATAGAACCTTACGCCAATCCATTGGTACCTTGCCAGTGACTAAAGAGTCTCTAAAAATTTGAAATATTGGCTTTAAAATAACCGAGCTTGGCTCTTTGAGGACACGTGGATGTAATCCATCAGGTCCAGGTGCTGTGCCAACTTTAATTTTTCACAACTGTTTCTCAATCATATCAATTTTGAGTCATTGTGAACCGTTTAAGGCAGTGACATTGTTATTATGAATTTGGACTTGAGCTCTGCTATTTTCCTTTGTGTACACAGAGCTAAAAAAAGTGTTTAGTAAATCTGCCTTGTCTTTATCCCCAGTTATCATCCCAGCGACATCCTTTAGGGGCCTACATGCTCAGATATGATCTTTTTGCTGTTAATATATTTAAAGAATTTTTGGGGTTACTTTCCTTTGCAATCTGTCTTTCATTTTGAAGTTTTGCACATTTGATCTCCTTTTTACATCTTCTGTTATATTCTTTATAGTTTTCAAACGATTAAGGTGATCCTTCATTTTTATATTTTTGGAATGCCCCTTTCTTGTTCCTTATGGCTTTTTTTACCATCAGCTGTAAGCCACATAGGTTTTAATTTTCACCTCTTAAACTTATTACCCATTGGAATATATTTTTCAGTTTGCTTTTGTAGAACAGACTTGAAACATTCCCATTTCTGTTCTGTGTTCTTTCAGGACAATATTGTCTCCCAGTCCTAGTCAGAGAGCCGCCCTTAATAATGAAAAATTAGCTCTCTTAAAATTAAATGTTTTTATCTTTCCTGTTTTTGCTACCTGTTTACAACTTACAATAAATGAATTCATATTATGGTCACTGCTACCCAGATTCCCTTTTATATGCACAATTGTTATAAGCTCTTCATTTGTTAGAAAGAACTAGGTCCAGCAGAGTATCATTTCCAGTTGGGGCTTCTATAAACTGTACCATAAAATTATCTTGTATTAAATTCGCAAATTTCCTCCCTTTTGCTGTTCCTGTAATGCCATTACTTAAGTCAATGTCAGGGTAGTTGAAATCCCCTATGATTAAAACACTTCCACTTTTTGCTGCTTTTTCTATCTGTGCTAGTAGTTGATCCTCTATTTCTTCCTTAGCACTGAGGGGCCTATAGCAGACTCCAATAATTGTGTGTTATTCAACCCCACATTCAACTCCATCCATGATGCCTCAACCTCATTGCTTGTTCCGTGTGCTTTAAGGAAGCACATTTTAATGCATTACATTTTTTAGTCGAGAATGCCCTTTTAACAGCTTCTTTTTGGATATTACTACAAATACTAAATTGTGTGTTAAATGCAGACCTTTTCACTTTTTGTTTCTTTTAATACATGCTTTCCATTTTTTTGTTATTTCATTCTCTACATTTTAGAGAGATGATGTCATTGAGAGTCATTGTTCTCGGTAAGTATAAATTCCAGGCTAAGCTTCTAAACAGTTTACTTTCCTTAGACTTTGAAAGGATTAATAAAACTATGAAATATAGCTTAGCACCACAACCACATACAGTTCATGAATGAAATTATCACTGCATGAAGGTAGTTGGTTTCATGCAGAGTTTCATCAGTAATTTGTCTGGACAGCTGCCCAGAGTAACGGAGTTAAACAACTGTCCTTCTCTGCACACCTGTGCCTTTTCCAAGCATGTAAGGGCATTAAGATAGCAATCTCAATGACCCAGCTTGCAGAACCAAATACATCACACTGTGAATAATGAAGTCTAGAAGTACATTAGTATGCTACATGTTCACTGTTTATAGCAATTACTAACACAACCACCCTAATACCGTTACACTACAACTGCTTCCTAAATTGAAAGGGAGATACCTCAGTGGTTAAAAATTCGAAAGGGGTATTTTGGAACAGCATAGCACAAGAGACGGTTTATGTAATTGATTTTCTTATTGTGATATTTTTTAAATAAATTTATTTTTAGAAAAATATTATTTTTGATGTTATGTATTATAGCCTTTTAAACATATTTTCTAAAAGAAAATTTTTTTGCAAGGTTAAGAAATTGTTGTTGAAATGTCATGTTTGAAACTAGAAAAGTCATTTTTTTAAATGTAAAAAGCTATTTTAATATAGTACTGTAGAGACTTAAAGGACATCTTAGCCATTTCAAAAGTCATTTGACCATTCTAAGTGAAAGGGAATTGCTCCTAGTTTGTGCTGCAGTTATTTACAGACATAAAAATAATTTTCCCTGTTCTGTAAAGTAAAAAGAATATTAGAATTTACCTTTGGATTTAAAGGTTTGTAAGACAAAATTTGACCTGTAGTTTAATGCATTTATAAGCTTGCAGAACTAGTACATTTCTGCTTCTGGTTTTATTTTTTGGGGTTATAAAAATAATACAGTTTCCTCTTCTGAAAAAAAATAATTTATAAGGGAGTAAATGTTTTGTTTTTGAGTACAGGCTAGAATGCTAAGAAGAAAACGGGTTCAATATTCTGCAATAGAATGATTTGCCATAATGACCCTGATTTACAGTAAGGGCAGACAATGAGAGCTTAAAAAACAGAGAACTTAAAAAATAAATATAATGTTAACTAGTAGCATAACTCGGTAAAATTAGCCTAAAAATATCAGTTTTTCCACAAAACATTAGTGAGGACATGTTTGATTTAAATGCAATTGATCGCACATAAAGATGTCTAAAATATACAATATATTTTACATATTGTTTTATAACTTGGTTTAGGAATCAACTTGTTCCTACAAATGCCTTTAGTTAGTAAAAACACTATTGCTTATGTCTGCCATTTTTCATAAAATGTAGTTTTATTGTCTAAAAAAACCACAGGGCTGAATTTTACAGTGAAGTAGGGTAAGGGGTCAAAAAAATCACACTAATATTCTTTACAGTGGCTTAGACTGTAAAATAACACTAGCCCTTATATAAAGTAATATATATAAGTAGGGATTCTAAATATTCCCCATTCAACATAGATGCTAAGTCAAATTTATTTTACAATTTTAAAAATGACTTGCCTTAAAAAAAGAACCAGCAATGATTTCCAATTCAGATATTCTTATACAAGGTACTGACATTGTATTGTTACTATGATTATGAATGGTTTGTGACTCTACTGATAAATTGTTGGCACTGCTTGTAATTGTCATCTTGGTTGCAGAACATCCACACTTCCTATTGTGACTGAACACATGTCTACAACATAAAAATAAAAGAGTAGTGTGGACACTGTATGGTGCCAAAGTGATAATGATGGCAATACAGTACTAGCTGCAACAGCAATCTGCGCTGGACCAATGATCATTATTATTGACTTACTGTGATTGTTGAGGGTCCTGGAAAAAAAAATAGATCTTTATTGTAGAATATAAGTAATTTGTTCAACTGTCAACCTCTGGTTTATTTCAAATAAAGGTTCTGTTTTGCTTATGTTATGGATTTCAAGTACAAATCCTGATATTCCTTTTTAGTGTTGTTAGTGTGTTCGAATTCGGGTTGTCCCTATATTTGACCCAAAAATGGCAGTTCGAATTCGGGCAGACCTGACCTGTAAAAAGAATTCAACTTTGCAAATTTGTGTTTAAAAACGTTAAAAAAAGGCGAACTCCAGATGAACTCTCAAAGGAGTTTCTCTATTGAGAGTTTATCTGAGTTCAGTTCCCACGGTCACTGGGCTGTACTTATCATCCCGATCACAATCAGATCACAAACAGGAGGATTTCCTTTCAGCCCTGGAGGATTCCCAGGGCTGCAGGGGAATCCTCCTGTTTGTGATCCCTGGGCACTAGCGATTAATTAACCTCTTGTGTCCCGGGATCGCAGTGGAACTGCAGATGAACTCTCAATGGAGTTTCCCCATTGAGAGTTCATCTGAGTTCAGTTCCCACGGTCACCGGGCTGTACAAGTGTTTTCAATCAGCTGTGACTGCAGATGAACTCTTAATGGAGTTTCTTTATTTAGAGTTCATCTTCAATTCAGCTCCCACGGTCATCGGGCTGATAAGTACAGCCCGGTGACTATGAGAACTTTGCGGTCACAGCTGATTGGAGGAGGCATGGGAGTCCTTCCAATTAGCTGTGACTACAGATGAACTGCTCTTCCGCATGTGTTCTTGGATAGAGATTTCCTATCCAAGAACACTGTTCTGTGTCCTTATTGCTTTTGCAGATGAACTGCTCTTCCGCATGTGTTCTTGGGGACACAGTCCCGAATTCCCCCCCATAGATTTTAATGGTTTTGGAATTAGGTGTTCGATCTTCTGAAAAATATTGGGCTATTCGATTGAGTAGCTGGCGTATTGAACACTCAGCTGTTTGACCAACACTATTCCTTATGACTCATAATCTTTCCAATCTGCATGAAAACATTGTTTTTCGCAGATCTGTATTTTTGCCACAAATAGTTTTCAAATCCATAAAAGTTCCATAATTTTCAAATCCATTAAAGTTCCAAATAATAAAATACACAACTGTTTGCGCAATAAATACATAATTTTTAGCAGTTCTTGCAATGTTTTAGTATACAATTTAAACTGCACCAACCAGTTAAAAAGGGTCAATGTTTCTATTCAAAACAATGAAAGAATCCATTCTATCCCAATCCAAATTGATCTTATACTAATATGTCATGTTCTCTATATAAATCAACCAGCATAGAAAGGGGGCTTTCAGTAGAGGAAAATAGGAGTAAAAAATTGTTAAAATAGAAGGTCATTGCTAGTTATTAATAGGTAAAAAGCATAAATGTGGTATGGATTGTTTTCATACCTGTAATGGCATCCCCTATTGTGATTGATAGATTTTGGTAGTGGATGGACAGATACAAGGAATCTGTTTTACATTGTTGGTGTTAGCTGTGAAAGGATCATCCACAATACTTAAGGGGACAATACCCAAGTCATGCTAGTCATGTGATGCACAGTTGACAAGGAAACACATTTTAATGCCACTTGCCAACAAGGGGAACATTAGCCTCTGTTCAGCTAAACATTGCTTGAACTGGATGGAGACTTGTTCGAACAACAATACGTTCACAGGTAGGAAAAAAAATGGAGCTTATATGGTATGTTGAACAAATGTTGAATGAGATTTAATTTGTTATAGAAGTATAAATTCCTTACTACAGCCCTTAGCTGTCATAGTGGGGAAGTGAAAGGAAGAAGGCACATGAAAGAAGTCCTTACACATCTATATGTCAAAGTTGGTTCCCAGTGATATAAGTGGGGTTTGTAAGACAATCCCAGCATACATCTGCCTATGCAAGTACTCCAGAGAACCACTATGCACTATATACAATTTAGGCTTCACCTTCAGTATTGGTTCTAGATTCCAGATCTATAGCATACTTGAACATTTTTTTTTTCATATTCAGATAATAGATTATTTTTAAATTGTATGTTTTTTTTAAAGATTATGGGTTTCTTTTATTTTTATATGGTTTTCCAGCCCTTGTTGAAGCCCATGTTTAATAAATTAAGAAATATATGACATTTTTTAGGGTGATACGCATACAGCATGCAGTTTTGCTTCTTAGAATCAAAGAGGACGCTTATTGCAGACCCTACCAATGACATACTGTAAAGCAAAATAAAGTCATGTTTGAGAGGTGAATGGCAATGCAATCAATCAAACGATGCCTAGTGCAGTTTCTTCTCTATTTTCATTATAGATAGACCTATGAAATGTCTTTCTTTGAAAACACAAACTCATGCAGTTTCAGATTGGCCCTAACAAAAGCATGATTCTTTCGTCTACAAAGAAGCCTACTCCTTCCCTCTTACACAGGATTCATGACCTGTGCAGGAGAAAAATTTATGTGCTTCACATTAAAAAGAAAATTCAAAAGGTCTCTTGAAAGTAGGAAAAGTGTTCAAAGACAGTAGTTATCTCCTAAGGGAGGGATAAAAACAAATCCCCACTGTGTAGAATAGAGGCCCATTAGTTGGACATCAAACTATGTATGACAGTTCTCCCTGAAAGGCAAAACTGATAATACTCTCTATTTTTTATCATTTTCAAGAAAGTACCTTGAATCATGAAAGAGGACACGCCTGATATATTTGGTATTTATGCAATGTGCTTTCATATATACTCTTTTTGTGTTTTTTAATAGTATACAACTTTAACGAGATCTAAAACTGTATAACTCGGTTTCATAGAATTTATGGTATGAATATACCATAATTGTAAGGAATATTAGGTAAGGAATAAAAGATACCTAGATGCAGAAGACTGATTTTTAAAAAAAGAAACTGGAGAAGAAAAAGTATCTGCTGTGTCCTTAAAGTAACTCTGTAGTTTACTGTGTAAAAGTGCAAAATATCTCTCATGCTCCAAAAACCACTGGACACTCAGTTTAAGGGAGTTGAATCCCTGTGTTTGACCACAATACTCAGTAGTTCACTACTATATTATCTAGTGCGTGTGGCAGAGAGCAGAAGGAATCATTAAGTGTTGCTGGATACACAGCAGATTGGTACTCATAGAATAGTCAGTTTCCAAAGAGTTTTTGTGAAAACTTTAAAATGATTACCCGATCTAGAGATAGACAGCTCCAGTAGACCTAAGCTTGGTGCTACTTCTCCTCCCTTTTCCAAAGACTCACATTAGGCTTGAAGTATGAATTTAGGATGAATCCTGTGGGTTCAAGATTCAAAATTTAAAACCATTTTTCATTGCATGGACTTTAAACTATGGCCAGCAAGCTAGGACAGGCCGAAAGGAGGGTTTTTCGTTAGGCAACAAAAGTGTCATTAGAAGCTGCTATAATTGGGCACAGGAAAATCTATCAAACTGCACAGGGAAAAATTATGGTAAGATAAGAAACTACAATTAAAAGAATTTCTAGCTTTTGGGGAAAAATTAAGTGAATGAACAGTGTGTGTTGTTGCTACAGCTACTAGATTAAAAGCCCTTTTCTCAAACTAAAATAAATCAGATTGGGCTGCTGCTGTTTTATATATGCCAAGCTCATTGTGAAAAAAAGAAAAATCTAATGCCTAATATGACCATATATGCTGTCTTTGACAATGTCCCTGAAAATAATTCTGCTTTGCAACACCCCATACATCTTTAAGGCATTCCCAAGAATGCCATTTTAAAGATTTTATTTTCAGTGTTGCTTACATTTTCTAATTTTTAAACAAGATTCCCCAAATCCATGACAGATTGACGCAGCACTGCTTACTGTCACTATTAGTCCTGTAATTTAGTAAGTGAAGGTTTACCAATAGGAATTGTATGCGTATCATCTGCTTTCTCCTTGTATTTATGGTTTGGCATATTTGTGTGTTTAACATAAGTTTAATACATTTTGGAATTTGAATACAAATAATTGTCTAACAATGTGTCATTAATCGTTTGCTTCCAACTACAATTATCCAATGTGTGTACGTTGTCTAAGGAAACACTGTGAGACACCTGATATTATTTTGTCTCTAAAGCTACGCAGATTACCCAACAGTAATACAAACATACACCAAGATTTACTTTAGATACTATATTTCATTTATCTTTTAGACCTACCTTAACAGAACAACAGTGAATTTCAGCTGTATATCGTCTCTATACAATCCCCAGTAAATGATAAAAAAAACTAGGCACTACATGGGCCACATGGGAAAGACTAAAATTCTTATTTTCAAGTAGTAAATTCAAATGAAATGTTTCTTACTGTGTGTGATCTGCAGCCTTCAGCATGCTTTGAGGAACCCGGAGCTTAGTTGGGGTTTGTCGTTGAACCGTTTTTAGGTTATTTGTGATGTGTGCTTTTAGGCAGCACATTTGGTTTTTAATGACTAAACTCTCCTACAAGTTTAGTGTGATAACCAGTAGCTGCCTCTTGGCATTTATTCAGTTTTAGTCAAAACAGTTCAAGATAGATCCTATGGACTACTGCAACTTAAAAGTAAAATGAAAAAACAAGGATATCCAGGGTGTCAAAGATAGAATTTATTAAATGTACAACAGCAGGTTCTGAGCAAAAAAATCCGACCTATTTTTTGTTGTGTTTTATTATAGTATTCTGTGGTTGTTTTGTTTGCATCAGTTATCTCTCTTTAGGATTCTACTTGTTACTGTTTGTCACTTGTATTGACTTGCACAGCCACTTTACTTAAAAATACCTTCACTGATTACACATTTCTACAATCTTTCTCTCACTTGCTATCATTGACAAAAACCAGCTCCTACTCTCTTACCTTGATCAATGCTGTGTTACAGCTTAACAGCTGTTAAGGAGGTAAAGGAAGTAACTTTCTTGATATCAGACTTATGCTCTTCAACAAACAACATTACAGATTATAAAATATGTCAGCGTAGATCATGCTGTAAAACATTCCACAAGATCTTACATTGTTTGCATGTGTGACTATTATTTTCATCCAGGACAGGCAGAGATGGCAAGAGAACAGACTGTAAAAATTTTTCAATCGGTTCAAAAAACAAAACGTGTAGTCTAAAGTCTATAAACCTAAAGGGAACTATATATATATATATATATATATATATATATATATATTTGTGTGTGTGTTTGGCTAAAGTACTTAAAAGAAAAAAAAGAATAATTTGCACTGTTTTTGAAGAGACCCTGTAGGGGTGGGGGGATTTAGGCAGTAATAGCCAATCAAAGAAACAGGTTTTTACTTGATTGTTTTGTGGCTGGATTGCACCAAATTTGCTCTCTTGCATCAATACTATTTGATTTCTCTGCTGTGCCTAGAAGCAAAATCACCACCCCTCCATCCCTGCCAGTCACTGTGGTTCTCCTGGCAGCCACTAGCTGTTGCAGGACATAGTAGTGATATACGGGTCATCAGAAACTCATCTACCAACTGGGGACATGCTGATCCTTATGCCAAAAAATGTGGAATAGTACTGGTTCTTGGAGGTCGCTAGAAAGCTTCTGCAATCCAGCCTACGGACAGATAAATACAAACCTACTTCTTTTAAAAGCTTGTGCTCTTTAAATCGCCTACCCTCCCCTGTTTCCAGTAGGGTCACTGTAAGACAGAGGTTTATTTAAATGATTCCTGAGGTTAACAGAGAATTGTGTTTTTGTTTTTTAGATGGTTAATAATCCCTTAGCAAACCAAGCAGCAGCAGCAGCTGCAGCAGCAGCCGCTGCCATGGGCTCAATAGCCAGTTCACAGGCCTTTGGAAATGCACTATCCAGTCTGCAGGGTGTTACTGGACAACTTGTCACAAACGCACAAGGACAGGTAACAAGCATAAATAATATCTTGTTGTATTTTTCTATTTGTTAAGCCTTGTCATAACTTTTAATACCGCATTCTTTCACTTTGTAAGCCTATTATAAGTTAGTCTTTACATTTTGAGTGAAGAAAATGGAGTTTAAGTTGCCTTGTTAGTGCTTAATAAGTGTATTAAAGTAAAAAATAAAGTATAAGGCTATGTACAAATGTCACATGATTCTTAGCCAACTTAAGCTGCTGTGCTCGTCTCAAACGAGAATATGACATGTGTACAGAGGTTGTCCAACATCGTTCCATGGTTGATAGAATATGAACAACCGCAATGGAAGTGAAGGGGAGAGAGCGGGGCTGGGTGCGGTGCTGTACATTCATCTTTGGGTTGTTTGTCGCTTGATGAGACATTCACTCAAACATTGCCTCATGGGAATCTTCCAGGTCCATGTATTTCAATGACAATATTTATTTACCACAAGGGATTGTTTGAGAGCATGTCAAACTCCATGTTTTATAAATAGAGTTTAGGACTTTAATGACAAGCATTTCATCCTCTACATTATGTTGGTTGATAGTGTAAAAGAATACATAATCTACCTTAGTTACATCCTAATATTCAAATGGATGCACATCCATACATAGAAAGTAACACAGGTACACACCAATGTGTACTTAAGCAAGTACTACAAATACTGGACTGTTTAACAGTGTTTTTATAAACTTTAAAATACAATAAAAATAAATTGGATTTCATGGATAACATTTTGGGATTTTAGCAACATGATCAACAATAGATCAATACCAGTAGTTACTACAAATTAATTCCAACTGTGACTAAACAGAAAAATTAGATCTAACCATATTATACAAAGGTACCTTGAGTTTATGGGCATCCTGGCAGGATGGTTGGATGAGATATATCGTTTTCACATCGCTAGAACCATGAAATCATATCCTCATGACAAAAGCACTTACCTAACATTGTTTGTACGCTGTTTCACTAATAAAATCCATGCCAACTGTCTAAGTGCAAATTCTATATTTTCAAAATTTTCCAGTATATGAGACTTATGCTGATGGGTGCTTTCCATCAGTGTATGATGCTTAAAGCAAGGAACTTACAGAACTAACTTTATATTATTATCCAGTGAAAGCTTTTTTAAAAATTTAGTTAAAAATAGTGCATTCATGAACACTCAAAACTCAAAAAGACAGTGCCTTGTGGTTTTTAAAGTGCAGAACCTAGGAATCTCTACTAACCTTTCTGCTATAGCTGTGCTGACTAAACAACTCAAAGGTCATAGACTTTTACACACCTCCTTCTTAGTTCCTAATTTGTTCTTATTTTTGCATAATGGGCATTAGAAATAATACCACCTGGCTGCCAAACTCCTTAGAAATGCCTAAGGAAGGAAAACCTAGTGTGTGTAGGGGCGGTGTGTGGGGTGTATGAAATGTATCAGTTATCCCACAAAGCCAATAATACCTGGTGGGCCTAGCTTACGCAGTGTGCCGTGACATTTCCAAAATGGGTTTTCATCCGTGCTTCCGTCAGGACATGAGGTGTTATATATGTGGTCTTTCTTTAAAATGGCAATACCAACACTTCCTCTATTTATCCCTTAGACTACTACCCTCCAATCTCTTACATTTCCACCTTTCCCCCGACCTCTTCTTTTCCCCTACCCCTCTCCCCTTCTCCACTCTTTCCTCTTCCTTCCCAATGCCCTCCCTTCCTATACCTTCCTTTTACAAAATAAGCATGATAGATTTTAAAAAAGGGGATGAATCACAGTGAATTGGCTGCAGTATCTACAGATTTGAATATTCAAAAACATAGTTAATCCCGTTGTATATTTGGAGGGTTTATGGGACTAAAGTTCATTTAGAAAACATTCGCTATGTGTTCATTCCTAGAATGTTTCTTCTGTTATCTTGGCTGCCAGATTTTTGTAATGTTTGAGGAGTTATCGTCTACTGGTATCTTTCATTCTTTGCCTCTTTCCGTACTGTACATTTTATTTTGCTGTGGTCTTGTCATGTCCTTCTGTTACTCTAAATAAAGAATAATATAATAAATAAAACAAGATACTTCTGATTTAAACAATCTAACATAAGTCAAGTTTAACTTCAATTTAAATTTTAAATATCTATAAACAAAATGTGGTGTGCAAATCCCTCTTTTATTATCCTTGTTTTAAATCGGACATCAATAGAACAGGTACAAGGGCCCTTGAAATCTATACAAATCTTGTAAATGTGAATAATGTAGATGAACAAAAGTATAAGCATAGACACAAATTCTGTTACAAAGACAATGTAGTATTAGAAATATATCTTCTTTTCTGGGTTATTCAAATAAAAAAAAAAATCTAAAGGGCTTTGTGCTGACCCAAGTCTTTCAAAACTAATTACAGTCAACCCCTGATCAAATTTGCCATCTGCCCTGACTGACATCTTATCACATTAGAATGCCATTCTTTTCAGTGGTCTTTTAGGGACACATAATCTTTATATGGTCATTTATCCCTAACATGTTTAGGTGATTATGAGAAACAACTGAGGATTGGGGTAGTACTGGATAAATCAGACCTCCTGTATATGTGTGTAAGCTAAGAAAATTAGCTTGTAAAAAACAGATTCATAGAATGCTATTTTTATTTCCTGCTTAGACCATGTTTGACCTTTTCACA
This sequence comes from Pyxicephalus adspersus, assembly GCF_032062135.1. Lineage (NCBI taxonomy): Eukaryota > Metazoa > Chordata > Amphibia > Anura > Pyxicephalidae > Pyxicephalus > Pyxicephalus adspersus. Next base: position 97,084,526 of record NC_092862.1, read on the forward strand.
GATCCTCTGTTGTTGCTTTAACCATTTCTTTTGCAAACCTTACTAGAAAAATTCCTAGCCACATGAGCTTTCTTAAATGTAACTGTTTGAAATAACCTGTGGCATTTACTGCTTACAAATAATACAGGATTTCTCTAATTGTGACTTTATTACACACATTACATTGATCCTGATTTTTAAAACACTGCTGTACTAGTTTAGAGCTACCTGTTTGTATGTATTGATCATTTCTGAGATTTAATAAATGGAATGTATTTTTTTAGTTTCTTTTATTTCAGATATAGTAAACAAAGAGACATCTAAGATACATCTAAGACAGTTCTACCCGCCATTCAGAAAAGATGCTGACCTTGTCATATTTATAGGGAGGGTACAGAATTGTTCCATCACCATCTTGGGTGTTGAACGATGGAGCTTGTCAAAGTGAGACCATATCTAATGAATCATCTTATCGCAGGTGCACACTGCACATATTAAAAGAGGATTGTATGAACAATGTGCCCTCTACAATAACCTTTCAGTGTCTACTTTAACCCGTCTTTCAATCCCTTTCATCAAACGATCATCTTGTGCAGCAGATCTTAAACAAAGTCCCTTCAAAGGCTTGTGTGATTTTTAGTTATGTTGAGCACTTATTTAAGACTTGCAACTAATCCAAGCTGTTCAAATGAAAATGTCATTATTTAGGTACCAAAAAGAATATTTTCTTTATAATATATAGATTCTATAATTATATGTCTTTATACATACATTTAGGCTGCTTTTTTGTATGGATATATACATATAATCATTCCTCAGTAATAGTATTTACTACTATTAGATTAGATTAGATAGTAATAGATTTTTGTGTAGCACTGATAAAGAATGAAATGAATTATTTACAACTCTTCATTTTTAATTATATTTTTACTGCTTTGTATATGTGTTTATTTATTTTGTGCCCACCGGCCTATCTTTTAAATCATTCTTAAATTTATTAGAAAGGGTTAAAAATATAAAGGCAAAAAAATATATATTTATATATATTTCTCACACATATTGGGTACATAAAGTGAACAATGATTTATATTATCTACTAACATACACATATTCCTTCTTCTACCATACTATTTTACCATACCACATATCTCTACTTCTATATTAACTATATTACCAATAAAAACTTACTTGCTGTACATTTGTAGGGGGTAGTTTTTACAGAATCCAAACGTTCCCTTGTATTTATTGCTTGTAAAAGAAAATAATGTTACCGTATTTTTCGGACCATAAGACGCACTTTTTTTCCCCCAGAAGTGGGGGGAAAAAGTCCCTGCGTCTTATGGTCCAAATGTATCAAAATGTATCCTTCCCAGCTGCTGTCCCGTCCCGTCTCCT
>NC_092862.1:97087158-97208958 GCF_032062135.1 Pyxicephalus adspersus
TTCTCTAAAAAACTGGTGCGTCTTATGGTCCAGTGCGTCTTATGGTCCGAAAAATACGGTATATAATGTTTTGGCCTGTGAAAGTTGAAAATCTTATTGCAGATGCACTAAGGATTTCAGAATCTACATACCACCTTACACCCTATAGAAAAAAACGCTGCCATACTGACCCCCCCCCCTAATCATCACATTACCCTGAACAGCTTTTTTCTGGGTATGGAAATTGGGTTGTTCCATTTAGAACAAGTATTGCTGACAGTCCCACTGTCATCTTTGCTTTTCTCTTTGCTGGTCTTGGAGCTGCAGTAAGATTACATATGATGGAGGGGGGGCAAGGTAAAATGAATCTTACTGTAATGCCCCATTCAAACTTGCTGTTAAAAACCACACAGTTAGCCACCACCAGGTGAATTGCAAAATGTTGATATGCCAAAAATGGCAAACCATACTACAGGTCAATGAGTTTGCTAGTGTTGCTTTTGCCTGTGCTGAAGTGGTGTTGTTATTCCTTCATAGCCAGAATCAACAGCAAGGATCTGTGTCACAACCCCATCACAACTGCAAAAGAAATGCTTGCACAAAGTAGTTTCCAGCTGCTTCCATAAATGTGAACAAGGTTTACTGCAAGTCTATAAAGAGCTTTAATGTCACAGCAACTAGTCTTGTTTTCTTTTTCATGGCCATTCTTGAAGATGTGTGGGCTTGTGGGCTTTTCGGATTCAGGTGTAGGTTTAGGAATAGGTGTGTTTAAATGCAGACCACCCTAGGTAACATAGTTACATAAGGAAACAATTGACAGCACAGGTAGCAAATAGCTAAAAGGTGCAGACCAGGGATAGTACGGCAGAGCTAATTTGGGGGAAAAGGGCAGCACAGTGGCTCAGGGGTTAGCACTCTGGCCTTTGCAGCGCTAAGTCCCAGGTTCGATCTCCAGCCAGGACATTATCTGCATGGAGTTTGCAGGTTCTCCCCGTGTCTGCGTGGGTTTCCTCCGGGTACTCTGGTTTCCCCCCACATCCCAAAAACATGCAGTTAGGTTAATTGGCTTCTCCCTAACAATTGACCTTAGACTACATTAATCACAAATGACTATGGTAGGGACATTAGATTGTGAGCTTTGAGGGACAGTTAGTGACACGACTATGAACTTTGTACAGTGCTGTGTAATATGATGGTGCTATATAAATACTGTATAATAGTAATAATAAAGGTTTGATGGTGACTGATATTGTCTACCTTGGAGTTCAATCAGAAGCAAGATACCTGCCCATCTGTTTATGCTTAGTGTGTGGATTGCAGAGTATGCAAAAACAAAAAGACTACTGAACTTTCAGGGCTTACTAAACAGGGCTGAACTACAAATCCTAACATTCAATAAAATCTTCTATAAAAGCTAAACTCATGTTTATTAAAAAGACAACAAACTTGCTAAGGTGACAAAGGATTTGCAATTACTCTGCTAATATTTTATAATGATATGGTATGATGTGATCAATATAAAGGCTTTGATCTTTATTAGGAAGTTTGCTAGCAAAATGTGTCTTAATTATAATAAACATAACATATTATAATATTGAGCTAGGATCAGTATAGATCAAGATCAGAAGAACATGTATTAAATTCAGAAAGTATGAGATATGGGCTGCATAATTATTTTAATAATACTAAAAAATACTACCCCCTCCCCCAAAAAAAAGAAATCATATTAGTTAAAATTAAATGAAAACATGCAACTGTCCTTTACATGGGGTAAAACAAAAATTATTTTGTTGGAAGTGGGCAAACATATTACTGTATAGTTTTTGAAATATGTTGTAGACGGTTGATCCAGATGCATTCTACAATGAATTTTTAGGAGTACATCACAAAACACTATTTTATAAAAACATTTTTTTCTAATTGTATCTGCCTGAATATTTCTATTAATGATCATTACACATTTAATAGCTATTACAGTATAACAAAAAAAACCTCTGCTGTCCATCTAAAGATTAAACCCTTTCATCCCAAGTCATACCCGATACCTCTCTATGTGACCATAAACTTATTAACTGGCCACTGTATTTTCTGTATAGAGCATTAACATGTTATTTATTTATGTTAAACAGAGTAGTGAGAGGTTATACCATTACAGTCCTGGCAGATTTTTATTGCTGTCTAACTCCCTGAATCAGAGATTTACTCTCTGTTAGGCTAGGTACACATGTGCAATGGTTCTCGTCTGATAATTGACTCTGGGCCAATTTCAGACAAGAATCTGGCATGTCTACAGCGCTCGTAGCGCAGTAGGGTGCTGATCCTTCTTTCTCCCCCTCCCCTCTCCATAGAGCAGAATGGTGCTGTATGTACTGCAATCGTTCACGCATCATGCAGTCATTTGTCGTTGGAAAGGATCATGAAAGATCCTTTACAACGACAATTATTGTACGTGTGTATGTAGCCTCAGACCTTTTTCATTCCTGTGGTCTAAAACTGCATGGTTAGTCACTCCCGAGCACATAGCAAACTGCTTCAATGCACACTGATGTGGCAAACTGCACCACAGGTCAATGTGTTTGTTTGTATTGCCCCTGCATTAAGGTGCCAATGCAGTTTTTCCCTAACAGGAGGAAAAACAAGCATGAAGCCACGAGCAACATGTTACTTTCAGAAACCACCCTGCAACCCCAAAGCAGCTGCAAAACAAACACACCTGCCAAACAGCAAGAATAGGTTCAAACAGAAAAAAATGATCATCAAGAATCATTTTGGATGAAGAAGTTGAAACGTTGGTGAAGGGCTGTAAAAAGGGATTTTTTCACTTTTTAGAGATTTTCTTTTGGAATAAAAAAATGTCAGAAAAACTGAAAGCAAGTTAAAGTGGAACTAAAGTTCTGGCACAGCCAATCAAGATGGGCAAAGATCACCTGGAAGCAGAAGAACAGAAGGAAGATGGCGATGCGTGGTCCTGAACGCAGACAGGTGAATATCCCGGGATTATTTCCACTTTAAACCATTTCCTACTCTGTCCAAAATTATTATTATCATTATTATTATTAATAATTTTAAACAAGATTTATATAGTGCCAACATATTACGCAGCACTCTACATTAAATAGGGGTTGCAAATGACAGACTAATACAGACAGTGATACAGGAGGAGAGGACCCTGGAGCTTGATTTGAAGGCACAGGAGCTTGAATTTGATTCTAAGGTGAAATGGAAGCCAGTGTAGAGATCTGCAAAGAGATGCAGCGGTGGGAAGGATGAATGAGTCTGGCTGCAGCATTCATAAAAGATTGTAGATGAGAGAGTCGGGTTAGTGAAATACCAGAGAGAAGGAGGTTACAGTAGTCCAGATGAGAGATGATAAGAGCATGTACAAGGAGTTTGGTGGTCTCAGGGGACAGGTAGGGGCGGATTTTGGAGATGTTGCGTAGGTGAAAGTGACAGGACCTAGAAATGTTCTGAATGTGGGGGGCAAATGAGAGGGCCGAGTCAAAGATGACACCAAGACAACGTGCCTGAGGGGAGGGACGAATAACAGTGTTGTTAACAGTTATATGTATGTCGGGGAGATTTGGAATTTGAGGGGGGGATGATGATGAGTTCTGTTTTATCCAGGTTGAGTTTCAGCAATGNGTCAGACATCGATGATGAGATGGCTGACAGGCAGCATGAGACCTTATCCAGGACTGAGGGAGACAGGTCAGGGGTGGACAGATAGATTTGAGTGTCATCAGCATACAGATGATACTGTAAGCCAAAGGAGGATATAAGACTACCGAGAGAGGAGGTGTACAGAGAGAAGAGAACCGGTCCAAGGACTTACCCTTGGTAACCCTTGGGTTACCTTTAGTATGAAAACAGTAAGTTTAGTCTATCGTTGCTGAAGTCCACCACACATTTTATTAATTTAATTGTTCTGCCCTGAAAGGTTTCTAGTTCCCAAACAGATTTTAAATAGTGTCCAAAAACAAACTCTGTAGTTGCAATGAATATGGGGTTCCGAGCCTACTCATTAAAGTTCATTTGCTGAAAAGTGTCAGTATATATCCAATCATCCTAAAAACATCTGAGATAATTAGGTATTCATAATGAACAGCACTTTGTTTTCTGCATGATTGATTAATAAACTAAATATTCCATATATATATATATATATATATATATATATATATCACACAATTTTTAAAACTAGGATTCTAAATTACTTATTTTTGCAGTGTGTTTTAAACTCTGTTAAACTGTTCCAGGTAGCTTAAGCTTAAGCTCAACCTTTGGTAAAGGTTTTCTTTTTTTACTCATGACTAGGGTAGCTTAACATAAATGTGCATGTACATTTACATACAATTAACATACAAATAAACCTATTAATTACCATATACCTTAACATATACAACCTTCCTTAACCAATTATAAAAGTATAAACATATAGAAAAACCCCAGTAAAACAACAGTGCCCAATTGCACCAACCAGCTCTAAACTTAAACAACCAGGTTGCAGATCAAGGAAAGTAAAGTCTGCACCAACCAAATATAACTTCCCTCTTAGACTGTGTACACACATTAGATTTTTGTCGCTGGAAACAATCTTTCACAATGTATATATTTTGCTCTTATTTTAGTGTTTGTATTGCCAGAAAAAAAGTTAACTTTTTTGCATTTTTAACACTTGACATACATTTATGTTACTAATCTCTGAGTTTCAACTGGCCACCCCACTGCCTGCATGACATGAAAGCTTCCTATTGGTTGTCCGGAGATAGGTCACTTAAGCCAGCTAGGGAATCAGTGGGTATCAGAGGCTCAGGTATTTGACAGTTGATAATTGTGATGTATAATCTGGAGCATAATTACAATTTGGAAAGAAGCTTGTTTTGTGCCATTTACTTTAAAACTAAACTCAGAGTGGCAAACCAAAAACAGACAAATAAATTATTATATTTTTGGTTTTATTAAAGGGTAATGGAATTAATAAAAACAACCAATTGTATTCTTTAAATTCAGCCGCTAGGGTGAGCATTTTTTGTATCAATTTTTACTTAAATTTATTTAGGTTTATGTATAATTTGATCACTATTGGTTTTGCCAGTTTAACTCAGTCTTTAAATAGAGAGAAAACAATTCTTTAATAGGAAGGAAAGTGCCTCTACAATATAACCCTGTATAATCTGTTTCTTTTTGTATAATAAATAAGTTAAGCATAGTTAGCTACACTAGGATAGAGCAATCAATTCCGTTGTTGATGGCACATCTTGAAAAAGAAGATCAACGTCTTTTTGCTTGAAGAAATTGAACTTGTGGTCAAGACCTAGGCAGTTAAGCAACCTTCAGAGCATTTTAATACACAATTAGCTGGCAATGCTAAGTAGAAGTAAAGCCTGAGTTGATCCAATTAGATAAAAGATGAGTGCAGTTGTTCTCATTACTGTGATGAAGGGTGCACCGATTTGCTATCTGTGCTCCTTGATGGTAAATGGTGCTAATGAGGCCTGATAGATACTGTGCTCCTAACAAGACTTGCAGTAGAGAGTGATTGCAGTGGAAATAGATTTGATGAGATGCTATGCCCTTTGTAGTGTCTCTGGTGCTGACACTCTGTGACATAATCAGGTCACAAAGCCGGTCATAGCCATCAAAGAAAGCTATCTCTTCCTACCTCATTACTAACATACATTATTTATTTGTAAGCCCCTAAAAATTGCTATGGGCTGTTTGTACTTATTTTTGAACTATCATCTATTATACACATGGGCTAATGAAACACAGGTTGCTTTCAGTGGAGCTTTAATTAGAGAAAGCAGTCCATTCAAAACCAGCAGAGGGTTACAATAAGACTAATGTGTTCAACAAAAGATTGGATATAGGAAAGCATTAAAAGCAATGTGAACTTAAAACATACAAATGCAAGGGTAATGCATAGTTCCTAAAATCCTCTGGACATTTTAAAATGTAACTTTATTGCTTTCTGTATTTGTTTTGTAAACTGTAGTTGTAGGACTTTTAAATATTAAATTCATGTTTTTTCAAGGACACATTAAAATTTACCTATTTTCCACGCTTCTAATCTTGTCCCCTTTATGACAAAGTGTTTTCTTCCGTTTCTGCCGATACGCCGTTCCCTTCCCAAAGTTTGGAAGCACATATTACAGTTCTCCCCAAGCCTGGCAAAGACCATACGGTTTGCTCTAATTATAGACCTATATCATTGATTAATGTGGATGCAAAAATCTTTTCTAAAATGATTGCCAATAGGTTGTTCCCACACATGCCATCATTGATCCATAAGGATCAAACTGGGTTTATTTATGGAAGGGAAGCCAGGGATAATACTATTAAGACTCTCCTGCTGACCCAATTCGCCAAATCCTCGGGCACCCCTGCGTGCTTACTGTCAATAGACGCTGAAAAAGCCTTTGACAGGATTAGTTGGCAGTTTATGTATTCGGCGTTACGTCAGGTGGGCATGGGCCCCTGCATGGTCTCTAGAATTGCAGCACTGTACTCTTCCCCCAGAGCTCGGGTGCGGGTTAATGGCACTCTTTCCGATCCCTTTCAAATAAAGAACGGCACGAGGCAGGGGTGCCCCCTCTCCCCTTTACTTTATGCCTTGATCATGGAACATTTGGCTGTGGCCTTACGCCACAATCCAGATGTAAAAGGGATCCAGGTGGGTGATACACATTATAAAATTTCTTTATATGCAGATGACCTCTTGATTTATATAACTTCCCCCCATGTCACGATACCTTCCATCCTGAAGGAACTTGCTGAATTTGGTACACATAGTAATTTCAAGGTCAACTATTCTAAATCTGAAATCCTTAATGTCACCTTGGACTCTTCTCAAATGTCAGCTATGTGTTCTAATGTGCCCTTCCGGCTTTGCTCAGAGGCCATCAAATATTTGGGTATAATGGTCCCATCGGATCCGTCCAAATTATTCTCCCTTAATTATTCTTCAATGTACAATAAACTCCAGTCTGACCTTCAGAAATACAAATTCCTTGCCCCTCTCCTGGTTAGCCCGTATAAACACTCTCAAGATGGATATAATCCCCAAACTGTTATATCTCTTTCAATCGGTCCCCATATTCTTACCAACCGCATACCTTCGTAAAATTCATAGGTTATTTTTAACCTTTATATGGCAACAGAAACGCCCTAGACTGGCATTCGGTACCCTGTCCAGGGCCAAAAGTAGAGGAGGAGCAGGGGCTCCGGATGTTATTTCTTATTATAGAGCCTCAGTTTTAGTGCGTCTGATAGATTGGTTTCACAACAGGGAGATGAAGGAATGGGTACAGCTGGAGGATTGCCTATCTCCAGTTGGCCTCCGGTCCCTGCCATGGGTGGACCGGTCGTTGTTACAACCCTGCCATGTTTTCCTTTTTCTTGTCATATTTTTGGGCATACGCAGCTCCCTGGTATTATTATCTGTCTGTTAATTCGAAGCCTATAATGTTATGCTCGTTTTGATGTATGTGTTATATATTTGATTTTTTTTTTTTTTTTTCTGTTATGTTTACTTGTTGCTTTTTTCTGAAAACTTAATAAAACTGATTGACACAAAATTGACCTATTTTCTTTGAATGTGCTTGCCCTCATCTAGAGAAAGGTGACCCCTTTGCTGTTTAGGAATTGTAGAATACATGCCACCAAAACAGGGATGAAGCAGGCAATAACTATGTTTCTCCTTCACTAGTTTTGTGTTCACCACTCTGAACGGTGCTGGTGTGTGATTTAGTGGCCGTGTGTCAATTTCATGGAGGCTTATATAGTGATGATTACTCTGAAAACACACTTATGCAATTTTCTGTGTTTGTCAGCTTTGTCCTCTTGATAAAGGAATTACAACACCCTTCTGTTCCTGAGATACACAAAATAAATATCCCCTTCTCCTGATTAAAATAAAAAAGGGGGACTAATTAATCTATGCAGAAGTTCCTTGTTCAGAAATGGTTTTAACCCTGATAAGCATACTTGATCACTTGTCACTGCATAAATTTGGAAAACAAATGTTTTGTTGTTCTGATACATTAGATAAAATTATCCATTCTCATAGCTCATACAATCAAAAAACTGGTTAGGTTATGAAGGTTAAATTACAGGGCAGTGACCGCGTTCTTTATATGTATACAGATTCTGTTGTCCAGTGGGAAAGGGAGCAAGCCTGTTAGTGGTTTGCTAGTAGATGCTCCCCAACAACCCTTCTGCTGCATTGCTCTTTCTACCTTTCCTTAAGAACTGCAACATAATGTGGTAGCATATCACCGTGTGTTTATCATATAGAGTATATTTTATCAGAGGTGTTCATGTGGAGTACCTTTTCTGGTAAGTAGTCTATGAAATGTTCTTAATCTGGCTATTCATGCCAGTTCAACCATTTCCTATTGTCATGATTTATCCTTTCTGCCAGTTACCAAATGTATGGGTTTGAAGACACATGTGGCAACTTTATCAATGATATTATAGGTTTTTATACAAGGACATCCTTGCAGGTTTAAAGAGAAAAATTATCATGTAATATTTTCAACATACATACTGTAAATAAAAGTAGTAGAGCCTGGCCAGGTGGACTGTATGAGTTCTTATATGGGTGGTGGAACTCGAGTAAGTGTTTATTATCCTCTTTCTGCTATGACTTTGAGGCTCTCAAGAGTGATCAGTCCGACATTGGTAACATCAAAAACAACACCTTTTTTTTTTTTTTTGCAGCCCCAGCTTTATAGCTGATATTCAGCTGATATTCATCATATTCATTATATTTATAATATCTTCCCTCAGGCCCACAAACTTTTTTGTTTTTATTGTTGAGAGGATGCTGTAATACAATTGTTCACTCTTTTATATGAAAAATGGCTCTTTGGCAAAAAAAAAAAAAAAAAAATAGAATACATTTCTATTAATTAACAACACGAATCAGGAAAAATAGTTTTTCTTTTTCAGAATACAAGTGCTATTAGTTTTATGTTTTTGGCAGGGACAACATTTTTTTCCTGCACATGGAATTTTATGCAAAGTAGAAATACCAGAATGTGTGAAAAAGTGGGGCAGAAAGTTTCACGGCTGCGCTGGAATGTTCAGGGTCCAGTAATGGACCTCCAGTATATTGATTGAGTGCATTGAGTATAAAAATTATATTTTGTCATATGATGATTTAATTTTGCCAAGGAGTCTATTTATTTTGGCAGCTGCTGTTCTGTCGTAGAGATGTACAGTGATGTTCATATGAGTAGATTCTAAGACACAGGATAGCAGCTTTCTGCACTCAAAGTATTGCAAAACTTGTCACTTTTAGAAAAGCTGCACTGAATAGGTTTGTAATAAGGACTATTAAGAAAAAATAATTCTTGTTGTTCTTATCTGATATAAAGTTTATGTGTTTTTGGGACCCCATAATTTTACTAGGGTTGTGATATTTATGATGTATGAGTCCATATTTATGTAAAGAGTTGAATGTCAGCTTCTAGCTATAAAAAAAAAACAAGATATTTTGTAGTCATTTTGCGTAAGGTTACATTAAAGCATTAGGTGGTAATAAATATTATAAAGATTTTCTATAATGTTTCTGTACGACTTGATTAATAATGCTCGGCTGGAGTATTGTAAAAGCATTTCTTCAACTGAAGAGAAAAAATCAGCATAATTCTTGTGTATAGGAATGTGATGAGAAATCCCTGTTTGTCATACCATTGAGCATTTTAAGCTGAAACAGGATATTGAAAACTGTATCTCTATTTCAGAGAATAACAATTTTCTGATGAAACAAATAGAAAAATGTCATGCAATGAAAATGTTAGCATGTAAAAATCATATATATATTGTATATGTATATCTAAAGAGGTACATCTCTCTCCTAGCCAATGTGAGAAGGTCAAAATAACAGACAAATAAAATTTAAAGCAGTGCTATAGCCAAATGTCCTCTCTATTCCTATAGATTTGCCACAACAATAATATTTCTAAGGACAGAATTTTGTTTGCCAACTAAAAATACAACAGATTTTTAGTTTTCAGTGAACACTTATTCTATTAGCGATACAAGAAGAAAAATGTACATATGTCAAAGGGTACTTGTGATTAACTGAACTGAACTCAAAGTAAATTGGCTTAAGCTGTGTGTCCTTCATCACCTAATTACACACTTAGATAAAACATATTTTTTATCTTTGTTCATAACTGATTGTAAGTGAACCTTTCCCGTGATCCCTTGCTGTTAACATCCATGCACATAATATAATGCCTCTTTGTGAAGTATCTGGACATTTTGTTTTAGCATGTTATGTCTGTGTAGGTTTAACCCAGGAAACATTATTAGCCCTTGAACTATTTTAAACTTTTTTTTAATATTGGTCTTTGTAATTTATGGGAACTGCCAGAATATATAGCAGGGCCAGTGGGTATGATTTTTTCTAGTAGCAGTGAATAGACTGGTAATTAGCTGAAAACCCATTGCAAAGAAGATAGGGATAATGTTAAAGGGTTATATTTTATTATTTAAAGTTGGTCTCAGTTTCCAGTTAATATCCTTAGAGTCCTGGAAAGGCATTTTGGGTCCGGAGTGTTTTGAATAAGTCCATTTAAATTCTTAGGTACATATCATCATGGGGCACTTGGGTATGAATAAATAAATAAACAAACATATTTTGGTCTCTCTTCTGGATAAAATTTATATAAGCACTTTTTTGTTTCAGATTATTGGAACAATTCCACTTATGCCAAATCCAGTATCTTCAAATCAAGCAGGAGGTGGAGCTCAGGGACTTCAAGTGCAGCCCATCACCCCACAACTGCTGACCAATGCCCAGGGACAGATTATTGCCACCGTAATAGGGAACCAGATTTTGCCAGTGATCAACACCCAGGGTATAACTCTCTCACCACTCAAGCCTGGACAGCAGGTATAGTACCTTTCTTCAAATGACACAGGAATCATTATTTTTGCTCCAGTGACAATAAAAATACTGCATTTTAGCCACATTTTACATATTTTGCATAGTAGTTTTTCAGTATGTTGGGCATTCTAAAATAAATCATGTTTGAAATATTAGGTGCTACATTCTAATTTTGTTAACACTGTTGCAAAGTGGACAAAGCCTTCAAATTCTGATGAATAGCATCATCTACTCTGACATAAACATCAAATTCCTGTTTGTTTTGCAAGAAAATGATCAAAGAATTAAACATATCATCAGTTATTTTACATGATTATAGAGACCCTGAATTCAGGAGCAGTGCAGCTTTGTTAGCAAAATATTACATAAAACTATATAAGGTGGTCTTTAATGTTGAGCTCAACAAGTAATTGCGTTACCTGCACTGGATGGTCTGTAAATGGTTGTGGAAGCCTCCTTTGCACCAGGATGCCCACACTAGGAAATTATTGTCAATCAATTTTTGTTTAACTCTTTTTTCTTTTTCTTTGAATAACCTGCATATCTTTTTTTTGGCTTAGTTTGCCACTCCTTTAAAACCCAGGGCAAATGTGAGGCCTCAATCTAGCCTAGAGTAAATATACATTACTTAGTAAGTAGTAAATTATATTATATACAATATTCTAGAGCCGATTTATTAGAATTCTCAAAGACTCTAAATGATAGACTTTCATGGGGGAGCCTGAATGATTCTGAAAACCCGGCATGCATCTGGTCCAGGACTGAAAAAACATTTCTCAACTAATAAACTTAACTATAAACTATAAGAAATCCATTTCAGGTTTGCTGGATCACCCAGTTTCTCTGATGATAGTCTATCCTCTTCAATCCTGGAGAACTTTGATAAATCAGGTTCACTGTCCTGTCATTGGTGGCTATTCATTTATATTGCCTGGAAACTCACTGAAAGGTTAACAGAAAAGACATTTATGAATGTGGAGAAAGGGTCATGTTTCAATTGCAACATCAACAAATTTCCTATTCAGGTTGATCACTAAAACCCTCAAAAAAATTACAAAGGATATTAAGTTCTTGGAAAGACAAAGATGTCCATGCAAGGATAAGATCTCCACATTAGCTGCAGAATGGAAACCCAGAAGGTATAGCTATAATACCTATTGTAAAATGTAAGGTGTTTCCATTGCTGTTCATTGTCTTGGTCCCCATTGGGAGTATTTTAATGCATATACATTTCTACATGAGGTGTAGTTTGTTGGGCTGACTCAGTAAACGAACAAGCTTTTATGTGTAATGCATGGCAATTCCCAAAGCAATACATTTTTGGGAAATGCAGAGCACAGTTGCAGTGGGAACTGGTCCTTGGCTAATCTTGGCTTAAAACATCATAAGCAACTTTCACTGAGGAGTGTGTAATATGCCTGGTTGTTACTACATTACATGCAATATGCAATATAACAGAATATTAGGGTATATTTTAGAGGATATATATATCTAATGGATATAAATAAACTGTAAACTTTCATATGAATATTCCAAAAATTGATTAAACCCACCTCCAATCAAATGTAGTGAAGATCCTCTTTGTTTTAGTGACTTAAATTGTGAAGTTCAAACTGTGTAAAGATAAAAAATAAATGTAAATTCAAAAGCCAGTATATGCAAGGGTCTGTATAGTCAACATGGCTAGATAGTGAAGAGATGGATTATATGACTTTACAGAGCTTCTGACAACATATAGCAAGTTTTCAGATACAAACTTTAATTGCATGAAAGCACAATCAGGTTACATTAGAGGTTGCATGATATTAATAGGAGGATAAACAGCTCACATTTTCAGAAGGAACATGGTAATGACAGCTCTGTTCATTTTTTTATGACAGATGTACATGGAATATGATTTTAACTAATCATTCTTTAACTAACTTTTTATTCAAGGTGGGGAAAAGTAGATGAAAGAAAAAAAAAGACGTAACCCACAGTCTACCATTTACCTATTTATTTATTTATTGCATTTCATCCATTTTTCCCACAAAACTATTAGGCAACTGTGAAAAAAATATACCTCAATTGAAGTCTCAGATATTTCTCTTTTTGACATGAAACTAAATTCAGTGCTGAAAAAAAAGATACTGTTAGAAGATTATCTTGTGTTTTTTTTATATTGATTGTCTTCCTGGAGAAAAAATAAAACTTCTCTTGTGATATTTTATTTTATCATAGCATAACATTTAGAAAGTCTGTAAATGGCAAACCTTCCGTTTATAGAAATTCCCCATGACTCTAACAGCAGGCGGCCCTCAATATGCCCCCTCAGCACATTTAACCTCCCTGATTACCACCCAAGGGTGTAAACAAAGACATGTTGTCATGGTGACTATTCTTTAGACACACTAAAGAATGGCTATAGTAAAAAAATATTTTTTATGGCCAGAAAGTTATTAGACTTTGGTTTACTGAAGGAGTAGGCTGTGTGCACTTCACCCATTGTATTGTGCAGAAGGCACATTTTTCCTTAATTACTTGCTTTTGATGGTATATTTAGAGTGAATATAATCTACTCAGTAAGTGGACCTCCTATTCTTTTAGTAAACCAATAATTCTGAGTATTACAGAACCACACAGTTTAAAAGCTGCTTAAAGTAAAAGTGCTTAAACATTTATATACAGCACCCAAAGGGAAAACACCAGATTCACCACCATCTTCAGTGTTCTTTGAAAAATAATAATTAACTGACAAATAATAATGAACTGAAAAATATGCATCAATGGAAACTGGACAATGGGGGTATTTATTAAAGATTAAGAAACATTTGGTAGTTATTGTTGAAAACAAAGAACATCCTTTTTGCTCTCTAACCTCTACACATGTGAGAAGAGTTTTCAAAAATTGGTCAATATTATAATTTTCTACATACATGTGTTGATACATAATATATGGATTTTATGGTATATTTATGTTGGATAGAATTGTTTGTAATGTAAATATCCTTTCAACTATAGAACCGATTGCTCCTGAAGAAGTGGGCTAGTCCCACGAAACGCGTAGAGGTCATGTGTTTGTGTTCATTATATTTGTTTGTTTCAATGTTAATGATTTTTTATGTAATTTAATATTTTATAAGAATTTACATTAAAAGAAATATTTAATAGGAAATTACAATGTTTTTTGCTGGAACTGTCTGAATTTTGCCAACAAAGTCCCTTCAGTACTCTTTGTTTTCAACAATATTTGTCTATACCGGGATGTGGCAAGTACATTTTGTCTAAGGCAGGGTTGTTCCATGTTTCTCTTGATTAGTTTGACATGAATTGGCTTAGACATGAATTAAAATCCAGCCCTAGTAACAAAGTGAAAAGGTTTTGCACCTTGTAGAGGGCTTTCACAAGACTCAAACATAGCTCATACTTTCTTAAACCTAATACAAATATGTCCAAGCACCCTTTAAATTTCTTGCTAAGCATGCATTTCTGATAATAGTAGTGATAACCGATCCATAGTGGAATAAAGTAAAAAATAAAAAAGTGAAATAAAGGAAAAATGGTTCTTGCTATTTTATCTTCATTAGGAATTTGTTTTTACTACATTTGCAGTTGAGATTAAAAAAAACAAAACAAAAAAAAAACATATAAGGAGAAGAGTCTTTATCTAAGTCTCTTTAAGTCATATGCAATCAGAGGTTTATTAACAACAAAGAACATTTATTTCCGCAAATTTGCTTTTTTTTAATTGATGTGTGCAGTAAACAAAATTTCAAAATTCAAACTAAACTATTAGGAAGAATCACTGCAATACATAACACTTAGTAACTTCTTAAAGGACAGGAAACTCATTTAGCTACCTACAAGATCTGTGTGTTTGATTGACCTTAACAATGTGTGATGTACACAAAGAAAAGGTGAACAAAAGAGAAAAACAAACATATATGTTAACCATTTCGGGGGCAGCTAAATCCAATCAACCACAGTGGCACCTTTTGGGGAAAAAAAACGCTAGTTTAAACCTAGCCTTAGAAAAAGAAGAACATTTAATTTAGAGCAAATAAA
Source organism: Pyxicephalus adspersus (assembly GCF_032062135.1). Classification (NCBI taxonomy): domain Eukaryota; kingdom Metazoa; phylum Chordata; class Amphibia; order Anura; family Pyxicephalidae; genus Pyxicephalus; species Pyxicephalus adspersus. The sequence goes on from NC_092862.1 coordinate 97,102,082, forward strand.
AGTTAATTTTGATAACATATACACATATAATACATATATACATTTTAAAATTGATAAATGTATTCAAACTGTACCATAGGATCTATGTATTGTACCTTTTGGTAGGTCTTACCTTTTGACTGTTAGTTTCAAGATTTTTAAGAAACTTCCTCTATTTGACTGCATTTATTTATGTTTATTAGGAATCAGCTTATATTTATTAGGAATCAAGTAAATCTGGGTTTTATACATTTTTGATCTAACTCTTGATATTATCATTGTAGTATACAAAAAAAATATTTAAAATGTAAAGGACCCAAGTTAACAGGTAAACAAATGTAAGGGTTTTGTAAAATATTCCCCCAAATTACCACATTTTACCCATATAAATTTGTTTTTTTTTTAACTAAGAGACATTTTAAATGAATGCAGATACATTACAGGCCAGCCATTTACATCTACCCACAAACAATCTGATCTTAGCTAGCTTAATTTTCTTCTTCATCTTTCAATTCCTCAGCTTTAAGTGTTGTTCAGTTAGTTCATTAATCCTATTAGAATGTAAACTAATGCCAAGAAATCCAATATCAACAAACAAGCAAAATGATGTAACATACATGGACAAAAGACACAATTGTGTTGCAATGATATGGTTATTATACCCTACACAAGTTATTTATGTTCATATTTTTACATTCTAATATATAGCTCCATCAACCAACACAGACATCGGTGGGCCCAGCAACATCACAGGCAAATCTTTTGCACCTGGCTCACAATCAGGCATCAATGTCTCAAAGTCCAGTCCGTCAAGCTTCCTCTTCTTCTTCTTCATCTTCCTCTTCTTCAGCTTTGAGTGTTGGTCAGTTAGTCAGCAGTAAGTATTGCTGTTTACCATTTTCTCTGTCTTTATGCCTTTGCATGTGCTCTTTGCTTGTTTCTTAAAGGTCTCTATGTCTGCCATTCTTAGGCTTCTATAGTAAACACACCAAACACAATCATTTAAAATGTACTATAAGTTAAAACCACATCACATGTTTATATTTATATTATACTATAATACATAAAATGGTAACCTTACTATAACAATGAGCTTTAATACCCATTATTTTGGTCACCTGGAGTAAACAAAATTCGACAGAATCTCATGAGAACCATGTATGAAATACAAATTAAAATATCTTCAATATTATAGGAAACTTTAGTTCTAAAACTAAATTCTAAGACTTTTACATCCTGTTTGCAAAAAAAATCACAAAGAACTCTATTTGCTTAATGGAAGAAAGAGGGTTGTTTTGACAGGTCCCACGACCATGCTCTACTACTAGATTTATTTTTATTTCTTATTTTTAATGTATGCAATTTTTATTCCATTCTCTTCAGTAGAACTCCTAAATCCTGTAATTTATGATAATCGGAAGTATCAAAGCTTTAAGGAAAAAGTCATGATTGCAAAATAAGCGGTCTACAGCATGTTTAAAGATGGTATAGAAGTCCATAATGATTTTATGGGCGTTTTTAGGAAACTCTAGGCCTTAAGAGCAGGCATTTAAAATGAAAATTTTAAACACCTTTAACCTCCTGGGCGGTTCATTTCTGTCCGGATTTATATGTCTAAAAGAGGTCCATTGTTTTTCATAAAAGTTTATTTTATAATATATTATATTAGTATGAGTATAATAAAGTGTGAAACACAAAATCATCATTAATGAAAAAAAATAAATTTATTAATAAACCTTGATTTTGTGTTTCAAACTTTAATATACTCACACTATTATAATATACTGTAAAATACATTTTCATGAAAGACAATGTACTGCTTTTAGACATATAAATCCAGTGTATTGCATGCAATACATTTGAAATTCCCGCCGCGCCCCTAGTGGCGGCTGTAAGCGGCGATGTCACCGAAAACCCCCAGGGAAAGTCAGGGAATGTCAGCGCACTCGCCACTGGACGGATCGAGGAAGGGGATGCGGCCAGAGGAGGGCAGAACACAAGAGGACGCTAGGGGACACGGATGGGACCAGGTTTTTTTTTTTTACTTTTTTAACTGTTTTATTTACCCCGAGTCACACTCGGGGTTACCGCTGGGGAAGTTAAACTCCTCCATTTGTTTTCAATAGAAGCATTTTAAGGGGTTATACATGCTTATAAACATCTAAACAACACTTCTACTGAAATCAGTGGGAGAGTTTACAAGTTTTTACAAGCAGTTAAAACATTTAAAAGTCAGCAAGGAGCATTCTCCTAAACACTCAAATGCCCTGGTGGAGACTAGCTCATTGGAATGCATGGGGATTTCACACATGGTTGTCATAGTTAAAAATTGGGGAAACAATTTATGTAGATTTAGGAGACTTTAAGGGTAAAGAATTGAATTGTTGTGTTAAACTGCTATTTTGTATCTTTTTTTAATGTTTAATGATGTTATTGTTTCCCAGCTTAAGTCCAAACAATGTTATGAATTGTTATCAAAGATTGTTAGTCTTTTGTTCTGTTGTATCATCATATTTTAACATAAATTAATAAAAACAATTCAATTCAATGTTTTATATATTTTTAAAACTGAGCTGTAAATAGAGCTACTCATATGATTCTTTAAACCCTATTGTTAATGCAAATATAGGATTTAAATTAGGCCTTGACTAAGAATGACCAAGTGCAATGGCTTCATGATCAGGCTGAAGCAGAACTAAACCCAATATTACTCACCTGTCCCTATTTCATTGAGGGTGCTACCATCTTCTTCCTTCTTTCTTTCTTTGTTTACAATTATGACCACCTTCATTGGCCAGGCTGGGGATGACTTAACTCCTGTGCAGGAGCTTGGGAGTTCATTCTCTCCCAGCACCTGCAAGGGAAGGTGGGGTTGTCAAATATCCTTGGTGGGCAGCAATCAGGCGGGTAAGAATACTTGTGGTAGAAGGGACATCATCTGTACCATTCTGCAAAAAACACCGGCCTAATTAACAATTTTCAAGGTGGGACTTTAGTAGCCTTTTTAACCCTAACATTTTAGTAACAACATTCGTACTGTGATTTCCTCCCATAGTGCATAGACTATTGCACCTGATATTTTGAGGCAGTCTCATGTCCAGGCTTAATATTGGCTTTTAAACTATCAGTATGTCCATAGCAGTGTTAGAGGAAACCCTTGCAATATTGCTAGAGAATGGTACTGGCAATGAATTCTAAATATTTTTAAAAGTGCCTTGGTTAAACTGATGCCTTCAACACAGGCCATGTATCATTCATCTTTCTCTATGGCACTTCTATACTCACTTAAAACTGTGCTCCCCGTGTTCGCCCCACAATTTACAATGACCACAAACTGTTAACTTTACTGTACTATATTGAACTGTCAAATTAGTATTTAAATACTGCAATAAAATATGATATATACTGGCTGCATTTTAGGAAGCTCGCTATTGCAGTACCTAATTTTTTGCCTGATAATTTGTAAATTGTAACAAATAAAATACCTTTAATCCACATCTACAATGTCTCCTTCTGAGTTTCTACAAATACTCTTATAAGAAAGAAATCAACACGTTTGAGAACAGCTAAACAATGGTCATCCTAAAGTAGATTAAGTGCCAACTACCCCTTGCTTTTAAACCCTATACATACATTTTCCCTGCAGACTTCTAACCAGTCTAGTGACATCATGAAAGCTTCCTTTTTTTATTGGCAATGGCAGAGTTTGGGCACTTGTAGTACTGTGAACCCAGGCTAAATGAGAACACCCCTCACCCCAATGAGATATTGGCAGTTGTACTGGTGCTTACAAAGCATGTACAACTGGAATCTAACTGCACCCTAAACCACAGAGCCTTCTACTGGTAATCCAATAAAACACATAGACCCTGATTTACGAAAGCTCTCCAAGGCTGGAGAGAATACACTTTCATCAGTGAAGCTGGGTGATCCAGCAAACCTGGAATGGATCTGGTCCAGGATTCAAAACATTTGCTAGCAAAAGGCAAATGATTTTTAAACATCCATTCCATGTTTTCTGGATCATCCAGTTCACTTCTGAAAGTGTATTCTCTCCAGCCTTGGAGAGCTTTCATAAATCAGGGCCATAGTCTGCCATTTAGCAAATGTTACACCTGTGCAAAAGGGATAGGAAATTGCAGGTTTAAATAAATAAAGTAATGATTATCCTAAAACTTTTGTTACTTTAAATTACTTTTTCATTGTTTTGCTTGAAATTTAAACAAACTAATTTTTTTGTCGTTTTTATCTTTAAATCACTGATTTTTGATAAAATTCTCTATCAGTCATATATAAAAAAAGAAATTTACCTTCTTTTGCCTTTTTCTTGCATAGAGCAGATTCACAGATTTTCAACAAAGGGTTATCTTGATCTGTTTTTTTTTAACAAGAACTGTGTCATTCTGATAACCAAATTGAAGAGAGAAGGCCATACTATGCCTGACCCTTTTGCTGTGTCTTCTTTGTCTGCTTACTTTCCCTTGTGTTTGTTTCTGCCTGCTTCTTATTGGCTATGTTCCTATATTTCATTGTTTACACCAAGCTGCTTTTGTGTGATCCTTGCTTGCCTTCTCCTTCATTTTCCACCTATTCCAAACCACATTTGTATTTTTCTTTCTGATCTTTAAAAAGTAGGCATTTAAAAACATTCTAAAGCTCAGAAGTTATTAAAAATATAGGGAGGAGGTAGAGCTTAGGTCACTATGATTTAAATTATAAGGCCTTTTTATCTAGATGCATTTTTATTATTTGAATGTTGTAAAAGCGGAACTTTCAAAAGAAAACAAAACAAAGAAAAACACCTTTTCTTGAAAAGCCTTTGATCCCTCTGCAGTCCATCAGTAAGACCATCCAGCTTCCTTCTTCTTTATGGTGTGGACGGGACAGTGGTCGCATCCATCTTCTTTCTGCTTCTACCCATATCACCCAGTCCTTGTCTTCATGAAAATGTAAAAAAATGTAGCTCTCACTACACATGCATTTTACATTTCAGGGCCATTTGAGCACCTTATGGCCAATCTCATTTAGCCACCCTTTTATATAATGTTAAAAATGTGATGATGGTCCACTTTAAAATAGATAGCAATCAGACATATTCAGTAAAAGTTGAAAACTGAACCTAGGTAACAAGTAGGAATACCTATCACCAGTATCAGCATATGTGTATAAGGTGAGGTTTTTTTTTTCTTGTTCAAATTATGTTAAACAAAAATGTGTTTTTTTGCTGTGTTTTCTATATATAGTGGTCACTTTGTTTGTTATTGTTGACCACCAGTTGATGCCCTGATAAAAACACGTTACAACCTCTGGCCATCTGACACATTATTAGTGTTTGTTACACTCTTTACATGAAGACATTGTGCCATCTACTGGTGTCCAACAATAATCACAAAAGATCATTTAGGAACAGGTGACCCCAAGCACAAAACAGACTCACCTGTAAAGGTGGGATAAAAAGTGTGATATTAATGTTTTCCCCTTTTAAATGAATGTTTTAGAAACAACACGCCATATGGGTGTATACCATTTGGTTTATAATTAAAATAGTGTACTCCTAATTTTTCAAATAAAATAAGTACCTGTGTTTATATTTAAGTTCATTTAAACCATTATATACCCTTTAGTTATTTCCTGCCCCATTCAGGTAGCCTGACTTCTTTTAGGGGTTTCTTAACTCCTACTTTAAACTTCCTACCTAGTAAAACGTCAGAAGGATAAATGAGGGGACATCTGTCCAATGGATAGCAGTAAAATCTGTCAGCTTCTGACTTCTGAAGTTTATCTAAAATGCAGAAATCAAAGGTAAAATTTTGGAACCATTTACTGATGGCATAAAAAATAAAACACTTTATAAATAAGCAGTAGGCATTACAAGTACTGGTATGCAGCATAAACTAATACTGTGAGGCAAATTTATAAAGCAGTGCATCTGTCATTCACCAAACATTACAGATAAATGCACCAGGTACATGCAGATTTAATGCATTCCCCAGGAAATTGTATCTGCAACGAATATTTGGTAATTGTCATATTCTCTACCTAATTTATATGACACATACTCTACATAACTGGACTACTGTTACTAATTACTTTAATAAAAGTATTAACCTAATTCTAGTGCTGCCAAAATGTCTGACATTTTTATGATTTCTGGTTTGGGTGTCTGAAACCCCAGACTGGTTAAACAAAATAATTTGGCTGGTGAAACAGATCGTATATATATATATATATATATATATATATATATATATATATATATATATAGTGTGTGTATATATATATATATATATATATATATATATATGTGTCTGTATTTAGCTGCTTGCTAGGAGTTCAGGTTTAAAACAGATACTTGCTGTACATTTATGCGCAGTGATTATTCCTGTTTTCCAAAATATCCTTTCTAGTCAAGGATCAGTTACTGGATAAAAAAAGAATTGGCTTCCAGCAGCTATGTCATTTCCCTTCATAAGTCCTAAATTGAGTGCATTATCTGGCACCAAAGGAATCTTCCTCACCTAGTATGTATCTACAATTAGAGACAAAAGCTGCTTTGGCTACCGGCTTTCCTGAAAATGTAAACAATGAGAAAATATAATGTGACAAGTACTATTTTTTTACTGGAACCTAACAGTAATAAAAAAGAACATTCAGCTTTCAAAATAAATAGAAGTAATCTTTGGCAATTGATTATGTAATTGCACACTGTTGTATATTAATTTAATTTGCTGTCTTTATAACAATTTGGGAGAAAAATTTAGAGGTTAGCACTGTGGCCTTTGCAGCGCTAGGTTCCAGGTTCAAATCTCAGCCGGGACACTATCTGCATGGAGTTTGCAGGTTCTCCTTGTGTTTGCATGGGTTTCCTCCGGGTACTCTGGTTTCCTCTCACATCCCAAAAACATGCAGTTAGGTTTATTGGCTTCCCCCCAAATTGCCTTTAGACTGTATTAAAGACATATGACTATGGTATGGACATTAGATTGTGAGCCCCTTTGAGGGACAGTTAGTGATATGGCTATGGACCTTGTACAGCGCTGCGTAATATGTCAGCGCTATATAAATACTGTGTATTAATAATACCATTTATAAAAATATTGGAACGCTAATGTGTAGCTCAGGATAACCAATCGAATGCCAACTGTCTTTTTTGGTATAATAAAGGAAAACATTTGGACAAATCACTACTTGCCAAATGAAAAAGTATAAACATATGTATCAGTAATACACCAGGTATTACATAAAGTGTTCCTTTTTTTAAGATCCACAGACAGCCAGTGGCGAGGTTGATGGAGTAAACCTTGAAGAAATACGAGAGTTTGCCAAAGCGTTTAAAATACGACGTCTTTCCCTTGGTTTGACGCAAACGCAAGTGGGACAGGCGTTAAGTGCAACGGAGGGTCCAGCCTACAGTCAATCTGCAATCTGTAGGTAAGGAATTTTGGGCTACATCTATTTCAGACCTCATTGTTTTGTGTTTTTTTTGCACGAGTATCTTCTTGTTTTGCATGTTTTACATTACATAAATATGAGCTGCAAAGATATATATCTATCGAAAAGCAAAACTTTAGTTACATTTCACATAATATAATGACTTCAAAAAAAAATGCTTAAAAACATTTCACAGCCTAAGTAAATATTACCACAAAATATTTATTAGTCCAGAAAATGTATTAGTCTGCACATATAATATACAAAAAACAACAGTTGACTGTACCCAATTGGCTATATATAGTGGTTCCTGGGTGCTTAATCCTAAAAACAGAGGAAATAGAATTAAAGTATTTGTACAGCAGTTCTCAATAAATACAACTGTTCCTCAAAGCCTATCCAAAAAACACAAACCTCCATCCAAAACCAATGCAAAGCTGATTTTTGGTTTACCAACCAAAAACGCATATAGTACAAATGTATTTTCGTATTTAATGCATATATGTTTTGTTTTGATATTTTTTTTTTATTTAATAATGCCCAAGTACATTATATAAGGCTAAAACAAAACTGTGTTGCCACCCCTAGTAAAAGACAATTACCAAACATAATTATACCAATTATATTCGACTATATACAGGTTGACAATCAAAAATCCAGCAATCTCCTGACCTAAGGAGTGCCCGATTTTTGAAAATTCCATATTTTTTTTCATACTTACCTTCATACACAGACCAGCCTTCCTCTCGCAGCACCCGGGGACATCTGACACACTTCCAGGGAGCAGGCAGCAGGGACGTCTCAACCTGTATTTAGTGTAGCAAGCAAGACCTAACAGCTGTCTCCGCAGAACAGCGCCATGAAAAAATAGTGGCCAAACAGTGTACTGCAGTCCCCGTATTGAAAATGCAATCCGAAATTCATGCCAGGAAACTGAGGGATCCGGATTATCGATGACCGGATTTTCAATTGTCAACCTGTACTATTATATCATATATTATTGTACTGTATACTAATAATATATATATACTTTATAATAATATTTTAATTGTAACTTTTCAAAAATTGTATTGCTTATTAGGCTGGTACAGTAAAGTGGACATTTAAAACAAAAGATAATATTTAGCATTCACTCACATTTTGGTGTAAGAATAAGCCCATAGGTAAATAGTGTCTGTATTCTCTATTGAGGCACATAGATGTATTATTGAAACCCATAGCAGGTGCAGTTTAGTAAGATTATAGGGGTATACCCTTATATTAGCATTTGTATTGTTCCTATTCCATAAATATATATATATATATATATATATATATATATATATATATATATATATATATATACACTGTTGTGATAAACTTTATGAGTAATGCAATAGATAGTTCCAAGAGCTTTCTATTGTTTCTAAAGACCTTGGAATCTTCCACAAAAAAGCCAACCAAATCTCAGCTCATTTAAGTGGATTTTGTTCTTGGTGATCCGTGAAATGCTCCATCTCTTTATCCGCTCTTTAGATTTTTAATGTATTCCCTGTAGAACAGAAGTGTACTTTTCCCGCAGTTTAAGAATAAGGTTATAAATAACATCAGTATGGGGTAGTGAGCTTGCAGCTCACATTTTTCTCAATGATTTTCCATAAAACCCATTGATTGTTGTTAAATACAAAAAGCTCCATAGGATCCTCTCACTTCTATGGCATCCCCCACTGTTTTTTCTTATAAGATACCTCCCTGTAGAAAATAACCTTTATTCAGTCTATACAAGGATACCACTGCTGGGAAATTTGTTTCATGACTTGTATATTGTTATAGCAAATATCACGTAGTGAAAAATCAACACAGATAGGGAACACCAATGATCTAAATACTACCTCCCTTTATGTGTAGTAATGATTTAGCAGTTTTTATCTAACATAGATTATGAACTAATAATAAAACATAAACACAAGGAACTTAAATGCTAAGCCCTAGAATGGGATTTATTGTATTCTATTATATGAGCCCTTTCAAAACAGTGTAGGTCTCATTAAAACACCTATTTATGGTTATTACTGGTTATCCTGTAATCCACAACCTATTTGCTGGGTGCAAGAGTGTCTTTCCCTTCCTAATTGATACTTCTTAGAGAGCAGAAGACTGATGAAAAAAATGACAAATCCTGTTTCTTAGAGAACCAATTATGCAATGAATTGAATTGTTAGTTTTAAATTATTATAATAGTGCTAGCCTAAATAATAAAACTCTAAAGTTGACAGAAATTAATTTGCATTACTTCTGAGAAAGCCTCTGGAGGTCTGTTGACCTGTCAAATTTCACACTGGATTCTAACAGTTTTCCAATTGAAAATCAGTTAGAAAAATGTGTGAATTTTGACTGACACTCGTAAAAATAATTTAGTAAAACATCTAGAAAGAGACCCCCCTGGGTATCAGATAGAACCTGATTCTACCTAACAGCATTAAATGATGGAGCTTCTTAGCTAGAAAGAGTATTAACATTTTGTAATAAAATGCTGTTATAAACACTTCAGAGCTGGGAGAAAACATAAGTTACCAGCATGAGGTCAGACAATTGAAGGGACAGCCTCTGAACTACTCTAGGGGGCTCTTAGCTCAGCCTTTGGCACAGCAAGTCAAGCAAGTATGGTAGAAATAAACATTTGCAAATGTGAAAAGAAAAAATACAAATCACAAGTTCACATCAGGAACACATTTTATGACAAATTATATCTATTGTTTCTTAGCATATCTCTCACTATAATGCTGAAATGAAATGTTATTGTGCAGGATTTTATATATAATAAAACACAGAAAAAAAATTACATTTTCTGGGTGCAGCTAGTTCACATTTATAGTTAGTTTATAGAACAAAGGGAATGGTGAGTCTTTCATTCACACATAAAAGATATCGAAGTGACCCTTTAAGTCAGCACAGAAATTTAGAGATACAGTTTAAGTGAACTGTAAACAGACTTGCAAACAACTGCAAGGCTATTGTAAGCATTTTCCAAGGCCATGTTTCTCTTTTAGAGGCTTATACTATGTGGAAGGTTTTAAACTTTATATTTTTTTACAAGAAGTAAAATCTAGATTGATCAAAGTTTTAGCGTACTTTTGTGTGGTTGTTAGCAACTTCAATTGCCAGTTTTCTATATTATTCAATATTCCAAATACGAGATATTGTGATTAACATTCCTAGTTCTCACCAACAGTCTCAGCAATAGAAAGCCAGGTGATAGCTTCAAATTCCATTATAGATTCTGATGTAAAAAAAAAAAAAAAAATTCAGGGGAGCTTCAAGAAAACATATACTTTTACAAAAAAATCTATTTACTGAAGTCCCAGAAATACATAAATGTTTCTGCCCAGCACTTTTAGTTGTAGGTGAAATAGACATTGGGTTTTGTTTTATGGCTTTGCAGTTCTGGATAGGAAGCCTGGCTATTAAATCTTTAAATTTCTGAATTTAATCAATATAGGGAAAAAAACTGCATCCCCTGAACCTTTAACCCACAGCAATATTTTTAATCACCTACAATACTCTCTCATATACAGTAATCTGCCATTATAAGCATGAGGCAGTCAGAAAACAAAGCACTGATAATTATATATATATATATATATATTTTTTTTTTTTTACAAATTTACATACAAAGAGGAGAAGTCGGGTTTTGCTAATCCCAACACAATACTTCTGTTCAAATGATAAAATTATCCAACATCCTATTACTCTCTTCCATTGTTGCTTATTACAGCTACTTGCAGCAAAACATTATTTGTGTAAGAGACTCAAGATCCTCTGTTTTTGAAACTCATATGCCAGGTAACCATTCAGTTATTCAAGCTTTCAGTTACTCAAGTTTCTAAAGCTAATTAGCTTTAGAAAGGCTTCTCCCATTTCACAGAGACTACCAATAAATAGTACTGGAGGTCAATCTAAAAATGTGAGAGAATAAGCAGTGAAAAATATATACTAATGCCAAAAAAAGCCAAAAAGTTGTTAGAATGAAACAAAAGCGAATACATTTCAGGTTATTAGGCACTCTCCCTATAATGCTTTATAACTTCAACAAGGCTGGACTACAATGATTGTGTTTCTTCAGACCCACAGTGTACAATCAGAAAAAGGTAGCAGAAGATTGCATAACAAAAATATACAGCATGAAGAGGAAGTATCTAATACCCTGAAGTGCATTTTTAATTTCATTCCAATTCAACAAAATTACAATAAATAATAAATATTTATATTAAAAAGTAAAATACGCACTCTGAACATTACCATGTCAGTTTTTTTTAGCTAGTGATAGTGAAAAAGCATGATAGTTGAAAAAGCAGTGAATAAAAAGGGAAAGACTTTGGGCCAGAGGGCAAGTCAAATGCAAGAGTTGACTTTAGGTGAACCAACATGTCAATTCTTCTATAAGATTACATCACCATATGGGAAGAATACGCCTATTTTACAATATATTATAATAAAGTTATGATAAAGGTCATTGAAAACCTATTTTGTAGGAGTTTTCCCACAGAAAAATATACACAATCATAGATATATTTTCTATAGAAAAAACATATTAATAAACTTGTGAAGAATAGGGGCATGTTCATTTAGTAGCTCCATTTAGTACTAAAACATATACAAAAATACACAATTCTTGAAACACAGTAGTTCTGTACATTTTATAAATATGTTACTTTTATTCTTTTTTTTTTTAAGCTGTAAATGTCCAGTTTATAGCTTCATGTGCTTGAATATTTGAAATCATGCATGCATGTCTGCTAATGTGTTACTATGGAGCATATTGTCCTTGTTAACTACCTCTGCCAGTCCGTTAGTTAGGCAGGCAGGAAGTCCCACCCTGGCAGAGCAACAGTGTAAGACTCTTCTTTTTCAATTTTCCCCTCAGACACACCATCCTGAGAAGCCACTTTTTCCTACCACAGGAAGCCCAAGAGAACACTATAGCTAGCAGTCTGACAGCCAAACTGAACCCTGGCCTTTTGTATCCTGCCAGGTTTGAAAAGCTGGACATCACCCCTAAAAGTGCCCAGAAGATAAAGCCTGTCCTTGAAAGATGGATGGCCGAGGCTGAGGCCCGCCATCGAGCAGGTATGCAGAACCTGACAGAGTTTATCGGCAGCGAGCCTTCAAAAAAACGCAAGAGGCGCACTTCATTCACTCCGCAGGCCCTGGAGATCTTGAACGCCCATTTTGAGAAGAACACACACCCTTCAGGACAGGAAATGACAGAAATTGCGGAGAAACTGAACTATGACCGGGAAGTTGTCCGCGTATGGTTCTGCAACAAACGGCAAGCACTCAAGAACACAATAAAGCGATTAAAACAACATGAACCAGGCACAGGAGTCCCAATAGAATCTTTAACAGATTCAATGGAAGAGAATTCCTAAAACATTGATATGAACTCTGTGAAATGTCTGTTCATCAGCCTTGTAAGTAAAACACAAAAATTAAAAAAAGGTGGACAGAACACTTTATTTATGTGTTTAAGAGTTTTCCAAATACAATGCACAGCACCTAAGTGTGTATGTGTATGTGCTAGTAACCCTAAACAGAAAAAAAAGACAGAAACCTTTTTTTCTACGGACTTCACAAAAACCAAATAACTGTGTTCTTTTTTCTGTATATTAAGACAATGTGAACAGTGTTTGAAAACCAAGAGAATCTTTTATCTATCTAAAAAGAAAAACAAGCCTGCCACCTGGAGGATTATTTGTAGACTTTCAGGGTTTAAGTGCTCATTCACTAGAAAATCTTCACTATGAACCAAAGCCAGAAAAATGGTGTTGCAAAACTAGATTGTTGGACTTCTCTAAAATGAGCATCATGATGTGTTTCACATGTTCACTGTCTGCTGTAAAAAAAAAAAGTACAATTTTTATTTTTTCAGTTATGTTATTCTGGGACACATACAACTTTTAAACACATTAACTCACTCTTTGTGGAAACTGTAAACTTACATTTATTGACTATATTTAGGGACAAGCAGTTTCTTGATTATGGGTTTCCATACATGGGTTCTATCCTGACATGTATAAAGAATTATTTACATTTGGTTCATGTCATTTGGTACCAAAAATGTTCGCTTTGTTGGTGTAAGTTGTTTCTGTTCTACATAGGGCCATGCCAGATGGGCGACCTTGATACTGGCGATTTATCACCAGTGTCTGGATCACTAAAAATTTCCACTAGTCTCTATAGAATCACTCTTTTACTTGTGAAGCCAGCAATATTGCTTCTTAGTTGCTAGTGATTCCGCATTCAACAAAGGTTAGCAGAATGCTTTCCAGTATGACTCTGCCACTGGTAATGTATCACTAGCAGTAGAGTCGTCCCTGTGACATGGCGCTTACGACTAATAAAAACATTAGAGAAGAAATAGGGTTTCCACAACTGTTCTGCAACCATTTTCTGTAGTTTATTTCCAAAGTCTCTTAGCCAAAGAAATTTTTGAGAATCTGGTGAAGTAGGAGGCGATTCCTGGATTATACCAAATTGATGACTGCAGGATTATCACAGTGTTTAATACAGCTGCTTAAATACGTGTGCATTGCTTATTTATTGTGACCAAACTTTGATTTCTCATGTGCTACAAATTTTCCCATATGCTACCTTCTAACAACAAAAAAGGCAAGTTTCAAGAATATATATAGTACAGCCTGATGCAGCTAAGAAGGTCAACTGATGGTCAGAAGAAAGTCTGAAACACCAGTGAGGGAACTTATTATGCTCCTAAATGCATTTAAAACTGATCTCAGAAGTAAACCATATGCGCCTAAGGCACATTTCATGCCCCATGTGACAAATCCTAATGAAGTATAAAATGCATTAAAGTGAAGTCAGGTGACCATGGTCCTATCTTCTAGAAAGTGAGGTGAACTAGTGTTATTCGTAAACATTCATTTGTGTAGAACAAGCTCGATAACTCTACACATTTTTAAAATGTTAAACTGTTTACAGATTCATCTCACAGTGAATTGTGTCCAGAATCCCTTGTTGTTCTTGCACCTCAATTCACTGCACTCAATACTTCAAAACTAAACATGCCCAATGAGCCAACCTCAGGGTTTCTTAGGTCCGTGTGGTCCACAGCAGGAAGAAGAGAAACTTACGATTCAGAGGGTACCATATGAAGTGCTGATTTTGTATTCCTATTCCAAAACTAGGATTTCTGATTACTTGTGTTTGGATGAATATGTGTATTTTTGCCTGAATTGCTAGTAGTCAACCATATGATACTGTAAAAAGTTGGGTACAACAACCAGTAGCACTGGGTCTACATTTAAAAGCAGACTAGACCAATCTGCTTTTATGATTTATTTTTCTTATTAAATTCTTCCTAAAGATAAACCATCTTCCTAAGTTAAACCATACTTCATCCATTTTAGGTTAAGTGCATGTAAAGGTAAAACATTGACTTAAAATGTGCGAGAATTAGTCCCTCAACCAAGTTTTTATTCCTGTTTTCCACCCTCTATTTGCCCCAGTGACTATTGTCACCAAGGCCAAAAAGTGATGGAAAGTCCAACATTTTGTTGTCACTAGAGAAGTAAAGGCAAAATATGCAATTAGAATAAATGTTGCAGAATCTAAAACAAGAGTTTTAATCACTTTGGTGATTTCCTCTCATTTTTTGTTGGGTGCTGAAAACAAATGAATGAAAATTTTCACCAGCTTTCACAGGCAGCAACAAATAGGAGGTTTTATTATTTACCTATTTTATAAAGAAAATAGCTGCACAATAATATGTAATGCTTTACTTGTGTTATTTATAAAAGTCCCCTAAAAAACAGTAATTTAATGTCCTATGAAATAGTATGCCTTCCTAAACAATCGAGCTAATGTAATACATAAAGTTCAATATTTTCTTGGCAAAAACAAATAAAATAACAATGCAAATTATGTTAACCTCACAAATTTATACACCAAATGGTCCATCTTTATGCCATTTTTTTATTTAGACATTTACTAAGCAAAAACCATCTAGTCTGTTATTTAGCTAATCTAAAACAAAAGAGCAACTTCTATTTTATGCTATTCTTTCAAATAAATTTACAGACAGCAGTGTAAAGTAAAGCTATGTACACACACTAGACAATTGTCACTCGAAATGAATGATTAAATTTTAGCATTTGCCCCAACATCCAACTTAGCAGATCACAATACGATCTAAAAAGACTGCTGTAATTTCCTATAGGGGAGGATGAATCCAATTACTCTATAGAACTGAACAGCTCTGTCTATACAGTGCTTGTTGTTCTACAGTTATTGGAAACAATCTTTCATTATCAGAAACCAAAATGTGACATCGGTATGCAGTTTACTTCTAGCAGTATGCCAAAAAATAATAATCTATGGACTGTGTAACAAAATTGTTGTTGAATCAGAGCTTTCAAAAAAACTACTACCCCGTTGATATCACATCTGCATGCAACTAAAAATAAGCTTTTTGCATACATTTAACCATAAGTATGCAAAACTTAAATTAAATGGTAATACTTACTAAAAAAATAAGTAAATTAAAAACTAATTTCAAAGATTACAGTCTCAAAGTCCATTTACCGGGATTACCAATTTATTTTTTACCTATCACAAAGTTTCATAAATTTAGTCCAAAAAGACAAAATATATATCTTGTGTAAAAAGCAAAAACAAAAAAAATGAGGGAACATTTAATCAACCACTGACATACAAACATGGAAACAGTTTTTACTCATTTTCACCCTATTTATTTACAATTTTTAATATGTAATGCTTCCTAAATTGATTTTACTAATTTTGCCAACCTACCTACACCAATATGTAATTTACAAATTTATTTATGTGAATCATAATTGTTTGTAGTTACACATCCTTGATTTAAATTTATGCATAAAAGCAGACAAAACTTTTGTATATAAAAAAAAAAACAGAAACAAAGAAAAAGCAATCTTTTGTACATTTATTTAATTTACTCATAGTGTGCTATTGGAATAAGTAGAGAGTGGATAAATGAGTATTGTTACTGTGTAGCTGTATTTCTTCACTCTGAAATAACGTTTCATCCTTTTTAGTGTGACCTAAAATACATTTATCACTCTCTCAATACCCATATAATTGGTGAAGGGAACAAAGCAGCATATCCACAAATTATTTGAAAAAATATTATCGCTTTTGCAAAAACATTACAAAAATGTATAAATAATATTCACCATTTTCTAAAATGATTTCTTTAAAAAGAACATGACACCAGAAAGATACATTTAACAAATACATATAATTTTTTGTGCATTTAGTGACTGTTTTATTTAGTGACTGTTTTATTCCCCTTCACTCCTACCTGGCAGCTACATAAAGGGCTATATAAGCACTTCAAAATATGAGGAGGCTGTAATGTGTAAAAAGGGGGAACTGTACTAGACAAATGACTGTAATAGTCCATTTTTCTAGTAAAAGGGATATTGCAAATTAAAATAAAATCATGAAGAGAAAGGAAAAATGACTTTACATTAGCATGATTTCTTCTTTTATGTTGGGGGCAGGGTCTCTTTAGTTTAAAAGCTATAATCACCATTAAAAGTACAAAAGTAAAATGCCAAATATTGTCTTCTAGACTATACAACAGTATACTTAATAAATTTACTGTTTAAATACATTGATAATTTAATTTGTTATTAAACCATGCACATATTTGCTTTTTCCCAATTTCCTGAACATTTTTAAATTTGTCATCAATTTTACCTCCCTATCCAGTGATGGAAAGCAAAACTAATTTAAGGTAGCCAACAACACAAAGTTGAGGTCAAATCTTACAGACATATTTTGTATGACTTAATGTAACAATAACACGCATGCTTAGTTTTGGAAAATAAGCATGTTAGTTTACTAAAGAAACATTGTTCAGCACTATCCTGAGGTATAGCAGGCAGCAGAAAAAAATCTAGACATTTGTTCAGGGGAATCTGCAAAGGTTCTTTGCAAAGGAAATTAGTGAAAATAACAATAACAAAAATATTCAGCTTATTGAATAATGAATGTGATCAACATTAGAGAACTTTAGTTTTTGGTGGCACAACTATTCTTGATGGTTGAGTCTTTGCTTAAGTTTTTTAGGTATTGTTGATACATAAATACAGATATATGTATTTGTTGCTTTTTAATATCCTTTTAGCTGTACACTGTTAAAGGGGCCTTTGTCTACCCTACCACTTAATCTACCATCTGGCTTTATTGGGTTTTGGCTCTAAAAACAGATATTTTTACCACAATACACAAATTACCAGACTGGTAATTAAAACTGTTTGTAATCCTTAAAAAATATACTAAGGTTATACATTTTCTTTTCTTTAAAATAAATGTGGATCTGCTGCTTTGGAATATATGTATGTGTATATATATATATATTTATATATATATAAATATATATATATATACTTATACTTTTTGTTGTAGATGCCATTCTTCTTTTACATAATTAAAGATTATCCTTTCCTAAATTCAGTTTCAATATCAAATGTTTTGGTTTCCTAACATTGCAATTATAGAAACAAGAAGGGACATCAGTGGAAAAAAGTAGAGGCGTATCAAAATACTCAAGCTGTAACCAAAAATAAACATTCTAAAAATGCCTTTGCTTGTCTTAATGCTGGACCAAAGTTCAATGTATGTAGGTATATGCACATTGTATACATATGGCTAAATGTTGCTGACAATCTTGCAGTATTTAAGTGTGACACAGAAAATTTTCATTGTTGCATAACACTGCTTCAACATTCGTGCATATATAGCACAAATGGTGTAAACCTGGAACTAAAACCTTCTTGTAAGAACTAGAACATTTTTATGCTTCACTTTTATTATATATTTTTTTTTCTGTGTGCAATTCATTTGTAAAGCCACTGTGAGACACCAAAGGTTTTTCTCTTGTTACGTGCTTAAGTTCTACAAAATGGTCAAACACGTTGGAAGAAAACACTTCTTTAGTTTCTCATTTCCAGCATCGAATTTAGCAATGTAAAGACAACACTGAGAGACAAATTTTGTTTCCACAGGAAGAGGAGTTTTATGTGGTGGACTTGTAACAAAGGATAAACAAAAACTTTACTGGAAGCTCCTAACTGCTCTGACTCTGAAACCAAAGCTGTTTTAACTGCACAGTTTGCTTTAAATTTTATAGACTGGAATAAACTAAAACTGTAATTAATCTAGAGCAATATCTGTATGGTCAGTAAAGCTGCACTTTGTGTATTTCTTAAAAGCTTCAAATCTGTCACTTTTAATTTGTACCATAAAAATAAAGAAATGTTTGACATGAATATGCTTTATCGTTTACTATGATTTAATAAAATTATCACTTAAATTGTCAATGCAACACACATACATAAATGTTTACATGGCCACCCCACTCTCTATTCACAATTTTTATTACAAACATATATTGTTCAAGTGCAGTGTTTAACAGGCTCTAAGTTAAATGTACAAGTGTCCCAAATGCAACATTTTAAAGAATGTCCTCTTTGGAGTTTCTACTTCAAAATGAGAGACATATTATTCTGCAGCTGGACAAATTCTTATATTCTTCCCTACATGCTTTCTAGTGTTCTTCCGAATGAATTTGTGCCCAGATTATACACAATAAAAACACTTTAAAAAATTGCTTGATTATGGAACATGGCCCAAATGCAAGAATAGAACACTGGTTCAGGTGCAGAGACAAAAGAAAGGCTCAGAGAAGACTGTAGGAAAGAAAACAATAAAACTACTGCAACAGGTAGAAGGGGCCAAGGGAACAGAAGAAGTTGCAGGAGGCCAAACATAATAAAGAAAAACAACAGACGACCCAATGATTTGCCTGCTAAAGCAGATGATTAAGCCCATAATTAGGATGATAGGACACAAGGGTTTTTGGCTTTATTTATTCAAAGATATAGAAAAATGCACACACACACAAACACACACACACAAAAATGAGGAAGAGTTTATAAGAGTTACTGACAACATTTATGAATAATTGTATTCAAAGGATATAAAGGGGACAATATGCAGTAAGAAATAATTTTCAATGCCCTGATGTAACTGCACTGGGAACTATTACATTACATTGCTATGGTATATTTTTCTTAATGTTTTAAATGTTTTACCTTTAATCCTATGAATAGGTGAAGATTTTGCAGATTATTCACTACATTTTAAACCTAGGCATGCCATCAGATGTTACAAAATAAATAAAGTACAACTACATATAAAGTGGCACTGCATTCCTTATACCTATGTCACTCTGTAAATTGATCAAATGTAAGCTATATTTAGGTTAAAGATATATTTGCCTTTTACATTCAGAAGGTTTTAAATTACCATGTTATGTTTTTCTTTGTCAACAGAATATTTGTTTAAAAAATAAGCATGTAATACAGGGTGACACCATGACAAAATATCCAAAGAGTACTATGGATTTTCTACAGGACAAGCAAAGTAGAAGCTGTTTCCTTTCCTTTTCTCTCTTTCTAATTCCATGTCAGCATAGAGTTCTCCAAGCATCCAGGAAGGTGAAGAGGAAGGAGGTGGATGCTTTATAGCTCCTCTTCATGCATTTTTGTGTGTATACTTTTGTTTGAACTATTATGTTTTTTTTTTCCCAAAGGCGGTAAGAATAACATTAAAAAAAACCTGGAACTATATCTGCTGGCTGAAAATGAGAATTAAACAATATATAATATATATATATATATATATATATATATATATATTTATTTATATATATTTAAGAATGTTTCATTTTTACCACTAACCATAATTCATAACCCACAAACATACATAAACAGGCTTTTGAGCATTACAGCATGAGCATGAATAGGTTTTTTTAACAATCTTCCTACATTTCCTATTGATTTGTCATGAAACGGCACATACAGGTTTTACTTGTATCCCTATTACTGCCTCAAGCCTCCCCCAGTTCATTAAATATATTAGGAGGCAAAGCCCCGACCCCCTGGCTGTAGTTACCTGAGATTAGGAGACAATATCTGGTCCTGTCTACCTTTATAAGTCAAAACTAACAGTTTTTTAATTATTAAATTGACTTGTTTTCAATTGGATATTTTTGACATATTTTTTATTTATCAATATCAATATTTTAAATGACCAAACATATACAGTTGTAATTAGCAATACTGAAATGTGATTTTCTGTTTGTGTTTCCCTTATATTTCCTACATTCTATATTTTCACAATTTTTATCCATAATAGTTATAGGAATTGTTATCTATTTTCACCGGTAATTTTGACCTTCAGGTAGTAACTGATGTCCTGCAAGAAGTCAAATAATTCCCCTTACTTTAAATTTAAACATCTCCATATATTATGTTTGAGTCTTTATTATATGTGCACTGGAATAGCAAAAATAAATCTTATCATCTTCAGATTGTGTGAACATGTCAGGTCCATGTAATATTGTCATTCTAATACTGCCTTCTGTAAAAGGTTTTATTAAGCACCTTCAGTGAAATGACTATTTACTTCCATGCCTAATCCTCACTTTGATCCCAGAAACAAGATTTTTCACATTTGTGTTTTGTATTGTTACCCATACATCAAGGGGTGGTAAGCTAATGTGATAATATTATACAAGCTTCAAGCAGCAAGATTATATGGAAATATATTCATAACTCTGGGAAAAAAGCTTTGTAAATCTGCTACTATGGGGGGAGAATACTGTATATAAATTATACCGTGTCAATCAAAGATATTAGGCAAATGAGTTGTGTGTCCTATTAACTCGAAATTCTTTATGGAAACTTGTCATGGGGGAAACATATAGGCTGCTATTTCAACCTACTGAAAATAATCATCACGCTGTCATGTTTAGATTTGCACAAATTTATCTCACATCAAATCCAGGGCTGTTCAGCTAAACTGGTCAATTCTAGACTCTGTCCTAAATGTGAACATCATTGAAGTCACTGGTAATTGGTTTTTGTTTTTCTAGTTTGAGGATAGTAACAACAGGAGCAAGAAATAACAAAATGGCATGCAAAGTCCTGGGCCTAAAGTAAAAAAAAGTCACCATTAGGTAGTACTAATAGGTAATATATAAAGGAGATATGCAATGTCTGTTTTGTCAAAAGAATAAATCCCTGGTTCATGGTGGCTTTTTGATTTAGGTACTCCATTAAACCACTGCACTGTATGGCTCACAGACAGAGGCAGACATAATGTAATTCCTGTACACGTGCAGCAGATACATCATCAATGGTTATCCAATGGTCCAAGAGGATCGCAGTCTTCACAGAAGTCGACCAAAGAGCTGGCAGACCTTCCAAAGATGCAGTGTAGCTGTGCAGGGTAACTATGTACCATAATCAGCAAGGATGATGTGCATCCTTACTGAATGTCACAGCTCACCTCCTACCTGGAATGGATTTCCTAAAAGTCATTTGCTATTTGTTAGCAAGAGTTTTCAATCCTGGACAAGATCCATTCCAAGTTTCCTGGATCACCCACCCGCTTCACTAATGAAAGTATATCCTCTTTATGTGGCTGGAGAGTACCATTGGAAAAATACAAATCCTTTTGTCTCTTGGCGTTGCTTGCTTTTAGACTGTGTGCAACTTAAAGAGGGTTTAGAGTTTATGATGCAGCCGAGTAGTTTCTGGTGCCCTGCCATTGGCTGGTAGAAGTTTGTAGTCTCTCTCAATCACCAGTTGCCTGTTGTAGCGTTAACCTGAGCTGACCTGCTGCTTCTGTGTTTTATCCGTTAGATGTACTGTTTACTGTTTAAACTGCCTGTCCTTACCCTAGGATACCTCATTTGGTGGACTGATTGTCATTGTATGACCTCTGGATTTGTATTCTGGACTTGCCTCTGCTGGATCCTGCATTACCTGTGGGCTCCTGGTTCTATGTCAGTCCTTACACAGGTGTCATCCTTTGCACCAAAAAGGCTTGGTGGCAACTGTGTGCTGGAATTCCACAAATAGCCTCCCAAAGCTGAGCGGGGGCTTGCTATAGCGAAAAAGTGTGGCGTTAGATTGGGAGACTGGCGTCTTGTAGGAACTGGTGCTGGACCAGGTCCCTTATTTACAGAGCTGACATAAAGTCGCTGTGACAACATAACTAGTAACACATTAGAGAGGTAACGATCCACTTTATAAATGTATGTGAACTGTGTGTCTACAAATATGTGTACTTACATATTTTTGTCACAATGGTAAAGTGGTTGTGACAACAAATGTCATGTATGAAAAAATAGGTCCCCTTTTAGAACTATACACATTACGTAACTACAAATATATGCACTCTGAATTGTTTTCTTTATTTTTTTTTAACAACAGTGACACAAAGTGGTTATGACAACAAAAGACACAATGATAGATCCCTTTCAGAAAACGTACAAACCATGTAACTTCAGATGTATTCACTCTAATGTTTTCACAAAGGTAACGCAAAGTAGTGTAGGGCAGATTCACCCATCCTCATTCAAAGTTCAACGGGAAACTACATAGATATATAATACAAATACTAAAAACACTAGCTGCCATTGCTTTTAATAGGTAAAAGAAAAACATTAAAAAATATTCACCAGATTCCGAATTACAGTGTATCAGAGTTTGGTCATTAAACTGTTCGCACATTCTTAAGTAGAAAAAAAGTCTGAAAACAAGCCCTCACTGAACTCTCTGACTACTTGTGGCTTGATTTTATTTGTTTTCAAAGATTCCTACAAAAACTTTGAATCTGAGTTTGTCAGGACAACTATTATAAAATAATACAGATTTCAGTTGTGAACTTTAGGAATACCTGATAATGCAATGTCTGCAGACACTGGGGAATGCGAGGGGTTTTACAGTTTGTACAATGGTGCATAGTCTGGGCACAGGCTCAATCTAATGAGAAATTACATTTATACAGATACAAAAATATATAGGTCTTGAAGCGGACCTTAAAAGGAAAAAGGGACAACAAAATGGCAGCACCCGTTGTTTTTTTGTTTTTTTTTTGTGCATAATCTGTTTAGGGTTTTAGTGATTATACAGATGCAAAAGTCAAAAACAGTAATATAAATGGTTGAAGATATACCATGAGCCGCCACCACAGTAAAGATTATTAGGTGATAATCCTTAGGTTTTAGAAAGAAAGAGTACAGTTGTTTCCAGTGTCTCCTGTGTTCCTTGTGCCTGCAGTGGCCCCTGTGTCACTAGCATATGTCTCCTGGATCCCTGGCAATTGACCCCTGGCTTGTGACCTGACCTTTCTTACTTGCTGCCTGCCTCGACCCCAGCTTTCCTCGACTATCCTTCTGTTTTGTGATTTGATACCGTTTTTTGCCCATCTTGGTGTGCCAAAGGACCGCAACCTGGCAGTAACCAGCGGCGCAACATCTTCACCATCAGAGGCTCTGGAGAAGATCTGGTTACTGCTTGGACTCTGTGTCTTGGCCCTTCTGAGGGCTCACACTGCCTCCATGCAAGCCGTAGCACCCCTAATGGTCTTGTATCTCCGTGCGTGACAGTCCTATTGTGAAGATGTCTTCTTATGGGCTTTTCCTAATGTGCCCGGTCACTTCCCTCATCATACCGTGTTTCCCCGATTTTAGGACATCCCCATTAAGTAAGCCACCCCCGATTTTTAAAAAAATAATTAAAATAAGACACTCACCCGTTTATAAGACAGCTCCAGATATCTGATACTGCGTGTGTGTCCTTTACGCTGGCTGCAGCGTGTATGTCTTTGATGCTGGCTGCAGGGCGTGTCTATTCCTGAGCCAAAAGTAAAAAGCCTGCACACGTGCCCCCGCGATTCTGAACAAGGAAGCAAGCTGCTGATCCCTGCCCTAACGGAGATCCCTGCACTTAATTATGGGTAAGTGATCAGAAGGGGACAATGGAGTCAATGGAATAGAGTGATCAGAAGGGGACAATCATTTCATAGTGATCAGAAGGGGACAATCATTTCATAGTGATCAGAAGAGGACAATCATTTCATAGTGATCAGAAGGGGACAATCATTTCATAGTGATCAGAAGGGGATAATCAATGGCATAGAGTGATCAGAAGGGGAATATGAATGGCACATGTGTGATCAGAAGGGGACAATCAATGGAACATGAGTGATCAGAAGGGGACAATCAATGGAACATGAGTGATCATGAGTGACTTTCAACAATAAATGTGTACTGTAGTCTTCTTCATGGAAAAATAAGACATCCCCTGAAAATAAGACCCAGGGCATATTTTGGCATTTCAAAAAATATAAGAGAGTGCCTTATAATCGGGGAAACAGGGTAAATAGAAGCCTTACATTTCATTAAAAATTCCCATAGGAAAAAATCAGTACATATACATACATTACTCCCAAATGTAGCACTGCTATCCTTACGACAAGATACAAAGTATGCCAAAACTCATGAGAAGAGGCACTAGCACAGTTTAGGAAAAGTTGTAAAAAGATTTAAATTCTCTAGAATTTCACCATTAGGATTGTGACATCATGAAAACCTAATTTACTAGATTACCTATTTTCCAAACTTCCATTTTTATTAACTTTAAATGTACAATTATGATGGGGGAGCAGACTGTGATATATACACAAAAAAAACTCTAATGTTAGAATGGTTGACACATGGGTTCTGGTACAGCATATGACATATTTATACCTTTATGCTTTTTTGTAGCCAAAATACAATACAGGATACACATGGTGCGTGATAGGAGTAAAGGAATGCTGATTGTAATCCAGTGATGCAGCTGCAAAAGACTTTAGAAAGATTTTTAAAAATGTATTGTAGGTGGGTTATATTCAAACCATATAACATACACTTTCAACATAGCAAAGGTGTATAAAAACAATTACAGGCAATTTTGTCCCATCCTCCCCACGGAATGGTGGGGAGGAGGGTGTAAGAGCAGATTAGGGACTAATGCCTAGCTTGCTTGGTATTAATGCATCCAAGATACATGGTTCTTTTTGATAAAGCTTAAGTGGTCTCCCACTTTTGTGGTTTCAGCTCCCTAAATCCAAGAAGCACCTGTTCTAGCATGCAGACAAATTGGATGGTGTTACTAATGACTGTCTGATCA
This sequence comes from Pyxicephalus adspersus, assembly GCF_032062135.1. Taxonomy (NCBI): domain Eukaryota; kingdom Metazoa; phylum Chordata; class Amphibia; order Anura; family Pyxicephalidae; genus Pyxicephalus; species Pyxicephalus adspersus. The sequence continues at coordinate 97,127,563 of NC_092862.1, forward strand.
CTGATCACAATTTTCCTTGCTTCATCAAATCTGTTAAATATCAGACATCCTAGATTTGTAGCCACCCCTAATCTTCAACTCCAAAGTAATTACAGCATATTAAAGGGGGGGATTCCAACATTTAGTTTTATGTATGCCACAAATCAGCCTGTTTTCCTGCACTCTGTGTTTGCACTGCACATCTGCCAAAAGACTAAAGGTAGAGTAAGGCTGCTTACATACGCGCAATAATTGTTGTTGGAAAGCATCTTTCACAATCCTATCCAATGACAAAAGACTGCATGATGCATGAACGAGCGTTGTACATACAGCACTGTTCTGCTCTATAGAGAGTGGCACCCCGCTGGGCTCTCTCCCCTTCACTTTCATTACAATCATTTGTTGTTCATCATTTGTGGATCCACCATCATTCGTACACACGCCATCTATGAAACTTTACACATGTTGGCATCTTTGAATTTTTGTGGGGTGAAGCGACCAACCGTGACCATACCAGCTTTGTGCCACCAAACTATGGATTCCAGTTCCAACATTCCCTAGTGGGAATATATTACTGCCATTGAAACACTTGGACCTGGAAGATTCCCACCAGGGAATCAAGAGATGACATATTTCCTTTTTATATAGTCCATTGTTATATAGCTTTAAGTGCAATATATATATATATATATATATATATATATATATATATATATATATATATATATTTAATTTGTCTTAATAAAAAAAAATATGTTCCACTATTGTATTCTTTTCTATTTCTTGGAAACCAAATATTATAACTCATACAAAGTCAAGCTGTATTGTGCTAAATTATGATTTACAGCCTATGATGTTCTATGATTTAGTTATAAATAATTTAGATTGTGCCATAACTGTTTGTGTCCATAATGTCTTATTTATTAAGCACTGCTGACCTTGGAGGATAAATAAATTGTTAAAATGTGTGAGTAAATATTTCAATATTTTATTTATTATTTGAAATTAAAGACAGTAAACTTGCTTACACAAAATTGTAATAGCACATATAACCAAGTAGTGTTATTGTGTATATTTGTTAAATGTTAAAGCGCCATAGTGACTTTACAACCAATAATATGCAAACATGTATGAATGCTTAGCATGAAAAATGTTATGTAATGCTGGTGACTCCTATACTTTTATAAAAAATGTGTATGTGTAGGGATCTTTGAACTAAAATTTTAAAAAATGAATAATACACACACACTTTCTTCATTTCTTTCTAGTTACTGTCCATTGACAGATAAAAGATTCTGTCTATTCAATACTTTCTCCAAATATATAAAATAATACATATGTATTTTGACTGAATGTACAATTATTTAGATTACAAGTAAAGGAATACAAGTACACATTCTAAAATAACTGAGCAAAAAAAAATTTTTAAATATTTTTTTATTCCAGAAATTAAAGTAGAGTGGTCTCTATGTTATAGTGGTCTTGAAGCTGCTCATAAGCTCATTTCAAATAGCTGAACAGGGGAATACACGGTAAGACACACCATCAGTTAGTAGTGTTTTAAACTTACTCATGACAGTCCTGTCTTGGAGAGCATTATTAAGTTCTTTAGCACCTTAACTCTCCAAACTACCCTAAAGTAAAATATCTTTAGGTCCAAATTTCTTTTCAAAGGCAGGGAGCTCCTGTTTTGTCTAAATCCTGAATGGCTAAAAGTTTAGCTTGGCTGCTCTGCCTGCAGACCTAAATGGGACTTATGGAAGATCATGCAGGAGGCCACTGCTGTCAGAGAATGTCAGAAAGCACATGGAATGGAGGGGGGAGTATAAAGTTCAGCTTAGGGTAGTCTAAAGGGATATGGAAGGGGCTGTGGATTTTATAATTAGTAACGGGATTAAATAGGATTTCACACAGTAAAGAAAAATCCATTAAAATTCATTTAATTGACATATCTATAATAAAATGAAACATACATTGCAAAACCACAAACTAATATTAAAGAAAAGAAGAAAATCTATACATACAGAGATTGACGTCAATGCTTTTAAAATGAATATCTAGCTTTTAGATGTAGAGAAAGACAATGTACTTCACTTAATTGCCATGTAATTGTGTACATCTAGGATAAAAGAATTACCTCATTCTGACAAAAGCACTTTACATGATGCCCAAGTGATTGGTAAATTAAATGAAATTTGAGAAGCGCGATTTCTACCACAAAGTTTTTGACCCTTTGATTTATAAGAGCAAAATCAATGCTATATTTCATTAGTATCGAATGACTTCAGATCCAAGTAAATCATGAAAATCACATCTGTTGAAGAGGGCAACTAACCAATGTGTTCGAAAAGCTTGAAAGTAAATGAACTAAGAAACAATCTTGAAAATATTTTAATTTCAATTTGAGTTACAGTACTTAAACATTTTGCTAAATTATGTCATAATTAGTAAAAAAAAAAGTTTTTTTTGGCTTTAACCAATTTTACAATTCCATACCAGTGATTAAAAATTGCCATGAGTTGACCTTAAGTTGCCATAGGTACACCTGTATGATTATGCCCTTGATTGAATATTTTATTATATGTGAGTGTTAGAATGTGCTAAAAGAGATTGCATATTTTCTGCTTTATTTAGGTTTTCAACTGTACGAACCACAAACAAGAGAAAGGATATATGGTGTAATGTTTCTGAATTACAAAAGCCTTCTATAACCTCTTAACATCATCTTTCCTCTAAAGTTCTCTTGTTAAATTTAGACACAGATGTCACAAGAGATCAACAAACGAAAGAGACAAAATAAGGGAAACGTTATCATAATTTGTAAAATTCAAGGCTTGGTGCTTCTTTTCTTAACTCTGTTGCCCTGTACATTGACCCACAAATACCAATATGGTAAAACAATGCTAGTGCTGCCAATGTCCTATGTTTAGTATGAGCTATTGTATGGGGTTTACAGGGTATAGTATGCACTGTGGTGTGCAAAGTATTGTATGGGCTGCTATATGCTTTATGTCTTGGCTATAGTTATTGTTGTTATGTGCTGTTCTTAGTTAGTTGGGTACACTGCAGGGTCGTTTGTCTAGTGTGTTGGGTACATTGAATGCTGATTTGTGTTCTTTCCAATGTGCTAAAAATGGTTTGTTCGTTCTATAATGGATAAACTGGACATATTATGTGTAGCACTGTTGTAAGATTTTTAGTCATGGACAAGTATTAATTTACTTATTTAATCGTAGTTTATTCGTGCCAGCATATTACGCAACTCTTTACCATAGTACATTTTACTAACTGCCCCTCAAAGGGACTCAAAATATATATGACCATAGTCATATGTTATTAACACAGTCTTAGGATAATTTTGAGGAAAAGCCAATTAACCTAACTGCATGTTTTTGGGGTGTGGGAGAAAACTGGAGTGCCCAGAAGAAACCCACGCAAACACAGGAAGAAAATACAAACTCCTTGCAGATAGCATCCTGGCATAGATTTGAACCTGATACCTAGTGCTGCAAAGACCAAACTGCTAACCTCTGAGCCAGCTGTGCTAAATATTATTAAAAAATATGTATGTTTGTTACATTTTACATACGTATGTTTACAGATGTATATTATGTATAGTTGAGGTGAAATTTCAAATACTTTGTGTTGAACAGGAGCTTTTTTTTTAAATTTGCATCCAAACAGGCCTTTCTGATAAAAGGCCTAGACACGCCAACTCTTTCCTACTCAGATTATCAGAGGGGGTTCATCAATGATGGTCATTTTGGATGTGTATATATTTAAAATACTTAAATATGATATAAGATCAGTGACTTAAAAGGGACAATTAAGATTCCTGCATTTCAATTATATGAGAACTGTTTGTGTTTAGAATTTACATGTTATATATAAGAATATTGTGCTATATTTACTGGTGTTTCATATGTATGTCTAGACTTCAGTTTCCGTGGCTGGACAGAAGAAAATCTAAAGTGCTTGACTAAGGAAAAAGTTAAGATTGGGAATAATATTAAGAATTAAGCCTAAATACACTTTTTAAAACGGAGGCATCAAATGAAATTTAAAGAACTAAAAAAAAGTATATTTTGCCTCAATGAATGTGCCTAATTTTAAGAATAAATGCATGGAACTTTGCTAAATTCTCCAAAGCTCTTAAAGTGATGGGTGGCTTGATAAATCGGTCCAGTGTTTTCCCCCTCTCTGGAGACCAATTTAGCTTTGTAACTGGCCATTTAGGCATTTTGGATAGAAAATGTTACTGTAAGCTTAAAGCTGTTATCTGTGTTGCCAATAGTTAACCTAAGTCCCAGTGTGTAAGAAAATATTTATCTAAAATGCTTAAGACAGCACAGTCTGCTTGAATGTAGCACAGTGAGGTTGTAAATCTACATTATACCATGCTGAGAGGCATCTGGCCAATCATGAGTGAGCTCTGGACGACAGTAACATACGGTACTGTCTGCAGTTAAAGCCCCCTGGAGATCTTTATGCCTATGTGAAAAAAAAACAGCCACAGAATATTTTGCCAACTACTCTTAGTTCAAGAGACGTGAAGGATTTATGACTTTATCCAGCATTATTGTAGTAAACATTGTTGTGCTTTAAGTGGATTCTGTATTTAATACAGAGGAAAGATAAGAGGAAATAGAGCATGTTTTTATGTTTTTGGGTGTGCACATATGTATATGCCCCTGTAAATATATATTTATTCATTTCTCCATCAACTTGATAAGGACGTTTTTTACATTAAACAATTTCCTTTTTCATTACCTACCTTATTTTAGACATAGTAATGTCCTGGCTGAGGGTAAGGGTCATCAGGGTGCTGTAGTGCTTCGTGAAAACAACAGACTGCATTAGGTAAAAATTAGAGCATTCAAAATTCTGAACCTCCATAACTGAAAAAACTGAAATTTGAAAAATTAGGGGCAGGCAAGGGCTACTAAGACTGAGAGGAAGGGGCTACATAATCTTGCAGATCCATCAGCTAGGGAATGAGGTGAGTGCTATGTGACTTGCTGCAGCTTCGTTTAGAAACTCACAGTGTTCAGTGAAATCAGACTAAGCATTTTCAGTGACAAAAGAGAACCCTGCACATTTATTAAAGACTGAAAGTAAGGCTGGAGTTTAACTTTAAGGAGATCATTTTGTCTTAAAGAAAAAATTGTTGCAGGTGTAACGTGCAGGTACCTATGCCTAAACACATGTTCATCAGATCCCAATATTCTACTATATGTTGAAATCCTAAACTGTTCTGACAAATATCTATCTCTTGGTATCACAAAATGCTGTCACTTCCTATCCTCTCATGATCCTATTGAGTCCGCATTATGTTGGGTTGCCTCAATGCAATATTGGAATATGAAAGACAGAAAGGAATGGGAAAGTTTCTGCACTAACAGGAAGTGCCGAAGCACAGAATTTTCTAAAATGCTGTGAACTGTGGTGCACTTTACATCTACAGGTGTGTTTCATTTTTTTGTTGTTATAACAGATTCTTTCTAAACTTAATCTTGGTCCATACTCTTACATTCCAGAGTAAAATAACCCTAAACCTAATCCTAAATATTAACCCTTACATTTAAAAAAGCTCAACCACCCTAGACTTAACCCTGAGCATGGTCTGGGATGAAAATTTAATGTAAAAAAGTTATTCTTGAGTATTATTTGGTGTTTTGGATTATGCTTGGTTAATATTGTGACCCACGAGATTTGCCATTTTGATTCACACACTGCACAACTACTTCCCCAAATTAAGCTTTTTCACCTGAGTAAATGGTTGTGATTTAGGGAACTAGACATAGAATTTATCCTATTATTGGCCTTTGCATCACCCCTGTCCCCTTCCTTTCCTCTATTTCCTTTTAATGTCACCGTTCTTCTTATCTTGTTCTATTCCCCTGTCACACCTGCAGGTCCAGGGGATCTGTGCCTCCTTCAGTGCCACCCACCTTTCACTCCCATGCTGCCAGCACCAGCTCTGCTAAGGCATCATCTCCTCACCTCACTCCCTGGTCTAGGCCACATGGCTTCATTGAAGGATTCAAGGAGTTCCTTTGGCTCTGCTTTCAGGTTCCAGTTTGTTGTTTCTCTTGCTTCTGAATCCTAGTGTACCGACCTTGGCTTGACCGTGACTACTCCTGATCGCTGCCTGCCCTGAGTACTGGCCTGACCTCAATACTCCTAATCATTGCCTGCCCTGACCTCTGGCTTGCCTGATTACTCTCTGCTCCTTGCTCTGGTACCACGTCCTGTTTCTACCTGTCAGCAGTCACCTGCCTCGGCATGCATGGGGGCTGCTACCTGGCAATTGCCTGCAGTGCAACATCCCAACCTCCAGAGGCTCTGTGAAGACTGGGCAGCTGCTTAGAATCTCCACCCTGTCTCTACCAACTGAGCTGGTGACACAGAGGGTCCACCGTCCTGCCCTGCAATACCGTGGCCATGGACCCCGCTGACATTCCATTGCCTGATTCTTGCAGGACCTGCAAGAGTGGATCCAGAAACAGGAGTCTCTTTAGATGAAAGATGTGGACTTCCTCCAGAGGTGTGATTAATGTCTGAATGAGCTCCAATGGGCCATTAACCAGTCTCCTGCCTCTGAGACTGCCATTCCAGCCCTGTACCTGGGACTCCAGTACCAACTACACTTCCAGCCACTATGCCGCCATGCTCCGTGCTACAGATTTCCACTCCCTCCCGCTACTCCAGTGACCCCAAGCTCTGTCGTGGCTTCATTAACCAATTCCAAATACAACTTGAATTGCAGCCCTGGAACTTTCCCACAGATCGAACCAAGGTAGCTTTCTTCAGCTCCTTGTTGTAGGGAGGGGCCCTTGCGTGGGCTTCGCCCCTCTGGGAAAAGGGCAATCCTATCTTGGGAGATTTCGGTGCCTTCCTACAGACCTTCCTCAAGGTCTTTGATGAATCTGTTTGGGCCTCTTCTGCGGCCTCTGAAATCTTGGGCTCATGTCTAGCCTCCCTCTCGGTAGGTCAATATGTGGTGAAATTCCGAACCTTGGCATCCAAAATAAATTAGAACAATGACGCCCTGGTGGCAGTTTTCTGTAAGGGGCTCGTGGGCCATATTAAGGACCAGCTTGCTGGCCGGGACCTTCCCCCAACTCTTGATGACCTGGTGTCTCTCTGTGTCCGGATTGATATTCACTTTCAGGTCACGATCAATCTGCACTGGAAGGAAATTATGGAGCCTTCATATAGTGCTGCCCTAGTTTCTGGTTGGAGCTCGCACTGGGCATGTGCAGAGTAAGGATATGCGGTGCAAACTGAGCATTTGCAATAAGGTTCATTTAGACATAGGTTTGTGACAGTGTCTCTGGACGCCCTCTGGACTTGGCTTCTCTGGATGCTGCCGGTGAAAGTCATTTACTAACCGGATGGCATGAACTGATGTCGCAGGTTCCCATGTGCTTTCCTCTAGTGTATACCCTTTCCATTTGATAGGGTATTGTATGCCTTCACCTATTCTTCGAGAGTCCAGTATTCTCTCCACCTTAAATTCTTCTTCTCAGTCCATGAAAATGGGTAGAGGTCTCAGGAGCCCCATAGGTAGTGCTGTTTGACCTTTGCTTCTAGCACAAATGTCACATCTTTGCACAAACTCAGTACAATCATTGTTTAAAGCAGGTCACCAGAACTTGCGGTGTGTTAGTTCAATAGTCTTGGGGGAACTAAAGTGTGCAGCCATGGGATGAGCATGCATGGTTTGAAGGACAGGAGTCCGTAAGGGAACTGGGACAAAAATTTTCCTTGATGTAACAGAAAACCTGCTTCTTGAGTCAAGAGTTCCTCTGTATCAGGCAAAAGTGTCTTGGAAGTCAAGTTTCCTTGATCTGGTTCAGTAATTGTGTCTCTAACAGGAGAAAGTGGCTATCTGGAAGGATCAGTTTTCCACGTTCAGGGAACCTTGGAATGAATCTGAGACAAGGCGTCTATTTTCCCATTCTTTGAGCCTGGTTGGTATGATATGTGAAAATTGAACCGTGAGAAGAAGAGGGACCATTGAAACTGTCTAGACCGAAGACGCTTGGCAGCCCGTAACTACTCCAGATTCCTATGATCGGTCTATATCACAATTGGGTGAAGAGCCCCCTCTAGGAGATATCTCCACTCCTCTAGGGCTAACTTAATTGGAAGTAGCTCTCGTAATTGCACTTGGAAGACGACAATTTCTTGGAGAAAAAGGCTAGAGGACAAAGTATTTTCTTCTTACATTGTCTCTGAGACAAAATGGCATGTCTCTGAGACAAAATGTTAGGACGCATCCACCTCCAACACGTAAGGCAAGTTAGGGTCTGGATGTGCCAACACAGGAGCGGTGGTAAATTGTGTCTTCAGATGCTGGAATGCCTGCTGGGTGTTATCGTTCCATTGGAAAATCTACTGTTTTCGAGTTAAATCAGTCAAAGGTCGGACGATGCGAGAAAAATCTCGAATGAATTTCTGATAGAAACTTGAGAAGCCTAGGAATCTCTGGACCTCCTTGCGAGATGTTGGGACGGGCCAATCGAGGACAGCCGAAACCTTACTTTAGTCCATGGCGTTGCCTTGACCCGAAATATCCAAGCCTAGGAAGTGTACTCAATCCTTCTCAAATTCACATTTTTCAATCTTTGCGAAGGGATGATTCTGCCGGAGTCAAGTAAGGACCTCTTTTACTTGTCCACGATGCTCCTCGAGGGAAACTGAAAAGATCAGAATGTCCTCCAGATAGACCACGACATATACGTCCAGTATGTCTCTGAAAATGTAATTACTAAAACTTTGAAAGGTGACTGAGGCAATACACAGCCCAAAGGGCATTAATAGATACCCGCTCCGGCTATTGAGAGTGAAGGTCGGATGAATCCCTTGGCGAGGTTTTCTTCAATGTAGGTTTTCAGTGCAAGGAGTTCTGGATCAGAGAGTGGGAAAATATGGCCATAGGGGATACTGGATCCTGCCAATAGATCGATAGGGCAGTCATATGGCCTATGAGGGGCAAGGTATCGGCCCCTTTTGAATCAGAGACATCTAAGAATTCTCTGTACACCTCTGGGAGTAATGCTTCCTGTTCCAAAGACAAAGTGGCCACAAATAAGGATTCTTTGGTCTCCCAGAAACAGTTCTGCTGGCAAAACATAGAAGAAAAAGAAATGGTACCCTTAGACCAGTGGATATCAGGATCATGGATCTGCAGCCAGGATAGTCCCAAAATAACTGGAAATTTTAGTGAAGGTAGCAAGCCAAAGGATTTGTGCTCATGATTCCACGAAGGAGTATGCACCTCCATTGGAGTTGTTCAAGTAGTAATTGGCCCAGAACGGGGAGTGAAACTGCCGGCCAAAGAAATACCGATGAGAAGGCTTTTCTCTTGAACTGGGATTCTATGAGTGTGGGTGAATTGTATGTTCATGAAAAAATGTGTTACGCTGGAATCAATAATTGAGTTGGTCTCAGGGAGGCCTCCTGGCCACTGGAGGATAAGAGAGATGGATATAAACATCTTTTCCACAGTCATTAAAGGATGGCATATAGGAGTCTGTAAGTGAGACCCACTGGGCGACGTGGGCAGTTCAGGCGAAAGTGTCCCGCAGCACTGCAGTATAAACAAAATTTCTCATTTCTACGCCGCTGTCTTTCTATATCAGAGGGGTGGATCAATAATCCCATTTTGCATAGGTTCCTTTACTTCTGTAGATGGTTTATTAGTGGAGACCGAAGGAACGGCTGGCAGCCTTACTCGACTGAAGGTTTTGACAACGTCCCTTTTCTCACAGTCTCTCTCTCTCAGACAACAATCAATCTGGGTCACCAACATGACAAGGTCATTTAAGAACTCAGGGATGGAGACATGGGCTAGATCATCCTTGATCCGTTCAGAAAGACCTTGGTGAAATTGGAAGCGGAGTGCCGCTTCATTCCAAGATGTGTCTGCGGAGGCCACCCTAAACTCTGCAATGTATTCTTCAACAAGATGAGAGGCATGGCGTAATCTGCACAGGGTTAATTCAGCTGAGGCTGCACGACTAGGGTCATCATACATGGCCCCCATAGCATTGAGAAAACCATGCAAGGAGAGAAGTTTCTCCATCAGGCGGAAAGCCGATGCCTGTGGCTCCCCCCGCAGTAGTGAGATCACCACTTTGACCCGTAAAACATCCGTAGGGTATATTCATGACTGTAAGACAAAAATCAACTGGCAACAATTCTTGAAAGATCAGAAGTTTTTTCGTTCTCCATTATGGTATTCCGGTAGAAGGACCTTGGGTTCGTGGTCCAGGAGTGCAGAGGCCACAGACTCCGGGGAAGTGGAGTTTGCAGCAAAGGCTACTTCAGAGCTTTGGCTGGCTGTCAGACAATTCTGGAGGGTGTCCAGGCAGTTCTTGAGTTGCGAGTACCCCCCATGCAGATTCTGTACTGCTTGAGCTGGAAAGTTGCTGGGCCATTACCTCAAGGGCTGAGGGTTTCCCTCCTGAGCTCATAGTGGGCAGATTGATACTGTCAGCCTTCAGAAGGGGGAGCTCAGTTTGAAGGAATCTTGATGGTGATTAACCAGGAGATCGCACACATATGTATTGATTAACAGGGGTAGATGTCCCTTTTAGTTTATTTGCAGAACAGACAGTGATAATGTCCAATGACTTTGCAGATAAACAGTAGTGGTAAATGTACAATGACTTTGCAGACAAACAGTAGTGATAAATGTCCAATGACTTTGCAGACAAGCGGTGGTGGTAAGTGTCCAATGACCCTGCAGATAAACAGTGGTGATAAAAGCTTGCAGACAAACCATGGAGGTCATAGACGGATGATCAGGAGCAGGAACCAGAAATCAGGAGGAGGAACCAGAAGCAGGAACCAGGAAGTTGTCACAATCAATCCGCACTGGAAGGAAATCATGGAGCCTTCATTTAGTGCCACCCTAGTCTCTGATTGGAGCTCACACTGGACATGTGCAGAGTAAGGATATGCACTGAAAACGTGCAAAGTGCGGTGCAAACTAAGCATGTGCAATAAGGTTCATTTACACATAGGTTTGTGACAGAGGGTTTCCTAGGCAAACCGATTACCTCCCTACCATCCAAAATAACTTTTCCTGTCAGGATCTTATCTGACAGACACCATTTCTGGACCTAAGCCCTTTTGGACTCCTGCGCTGCTGGAAACTTCATCAGCCAACAATTGCTCTCTGATCACAACATCCCTGTGGTGCCCCAATCCAAGCCTTTGGTGGTCTCTGTGTTTAATGTCACTGCTCTACCAGACTGCATCCAGCATGCCACCATGAAACTTGGGGCTCTGCACACTGAGGCTATTTCCTTTTTGGTGGTTCCCAAGATCGTCTATCCAGTTCTGTTGGGGTTGTCTTGGTTGCGCAGACATGCCCCCGTCATTGAATGGAGCACTGGAGACACACTTTCGCGGAGTGCCACCTGCTTCCAGGAGTGTCTTCCCAGGCTTCCCATCCAGAAAATCTTTTCTGCTGCTGCTTTACCTCAGCCTAAATTGCCAAGGCCTTACTAGGGATTTGCTGACGTTTTAAGCAAAAAACAGGCTGGGACTCTACCACCACACCGCCACACCGATTATATTCAGGAGAATTTGGAGAAGGGCTTAATCCGCAAATCATCATCCCCAGCAGGAGCTGGGTTCTTCTTCGTGCAAAAGAAGGAGGGTTCCCTGCGTCCCTGCATTGATTCTAGAGGTCTGAAAAAAAGTATCCACTGCCCTTAATTTCTGAGCTGTTTGATTGAATTCAAGTAGCGTCGGTCGTTACCAAGTTAGACTTGTGCCTACAACCTGATCCGAATTTGTCAAGGGGACGAATGGAAGACTGCCTTCAACATCCAGGATGGCCATTATGAGTACTTGGTAATGCCATTTGGGCTCTGTAATACGCCAGCGGTTTTCCAAAATTTTGTGAATGACATCTTCCGGGACCTCCATTATGTCTGTGTGGTTGTCTACCTAGACGACATCCTGGTCTACTCAAAGGATCTACCTACCCACCGTGGCCATGTCAAGTTGGTTCTGCAACTGCTTAGGGAGAACAGACTGTATCCCAAGCTGGAGAAATGACAGTTTGAACTTTCTAAGGTTCCATTTTTGGGATACATTTTGTCTGGCCAGCATTTGTGCATGAACCCCGACAAACGTTCGTCTGTGGCCACAACCACTTGGGCTAAAACCTGCCCAGAGGTTCCTGGGCTTTGCTAATTATTACCAGCAATTTATTATAGACTATTCCACACTGATTGCCCCAATTACAGCTATGACCAAGAAGGGTAGTAACTGCAAAGTCTGGTCACCGGAGGCGCTCAAGGCCTTTTATTTACTGAAGAAGGCCTTTGCATCAGCACCTGCCTGGTTCGCCTGACACCTCTCAGCCTTTCGTTTTAGAGGTGGACGCTTTCGCTGTTTGAGTGGGCGCAGTTCTTTCCCAGAGGAATACAGCAGGTAAGCCAAGGTCCTGTGGTTTCCTCTCTAAGAAGTTCTCCCTTGCTGAGAGTAACTACTCCATCGGAGACCACAGTCTTCTTGCAGTCAAACTCGCCTTAGAGGAATGACGCCACTTACTAGAGGGAGCTCGACATCCTGTAACCATCTACACTGACCACAAGAACCTGCAGTATTTAGATTATGCACAAGGCATAAATCCTCGTCGAGCCCGGGGGGCACTTTTCTTCGCCCAGTTTGATTTCATACTCACGTATCGTCCAGGTTCCAAAAATATTAAAGCTAATGCCCTTTGAAAAGGAGGACCCAGAAACAGAATCCACCTTTGTTATCGACCCTATTCGAATCATGGCCTTGGCTCCAGTCCAGTTGGACCAGATTCCCCCGGGAAATATTTGTTAAAAAGAGCCAGGGTCATTCAATTGGGTCATGCTTCTAAGGTTGCTGGTCACCACGGGCAACACAAAACTTTGACTTAATCAACCGTAAATATTGGTGGACAAAATTGAAGCAGGACGTCTGTGACTTTGTGGCTGCTTGTACTGAGTGTGCTTGGCAAAAGGTTCTTTGCAGATCCCCCTCCAGTTCTTTGCAGCCACGGTCGACCCCTGAACTACCATGGACTCATATCTCCATGGATTTTATAACTGATCTTCCGTCCTCTAATGGGTTCACCACAATATGGGTTGTGGTAGATAGATTTTCTAAAATGGCCCATTTTATTTCCCTTTTGGGTCTTCCTACTGCTTCCACTTTGGCTAAAGTCTTCCTCAAGGAAGTCATCTGTCTGCGTGAATTACCATTACACATAGTGTCGGACCGTGGAGTGCAGTTCACTTCGCGTTTCTGGCAAGCCCTCTGTCTCTTGCTGGACATCAAGCTGGACTTCTCCTCTGCCAACAGAACAGACGAACCAATCCCTGAAACAGTTTCTCTGCATGTACATCAATTCCCAGCAAAGTAATTGGTCTGACCTACTGCCTTGGGCTGAGCTGGCTCACAACAATCGCTCCAATGAGTCTACAGGTCACAGCCTTTTCTTCATTGTTTCCAGTTGTCACCCCAAGCTCCCAGCTCCTGTCCCTACACTGTCTGATGTTTCGGCTGCAGCTGCTACTGTTGACCACTCTCAGCAGGTTTGGAGAGACATTAAAGTGGATGGACATTAAAGTGTTCCTCTCTACGCTTCAAGAAATGGGCTGACGAGAAAAGATCCCCTGCACCTCAGTTTTCCCCTGGTGATAAGGTCTGGCTTTCTACTACAAATATTTGGTTACCGATGCTATCTCCCAAGTTGGCTCCACATTTCATTGGCCCTTTTACCATCCAGTCTCAGAATATTCCAGTCACGTACAAGTTGAAACTGCCTCCTTCTCTAAAAACCCATAATTCTTTTCATGTTTCACTCCTTAAACCAGTTATTCTCAATAGGTTCTCTAAGAAGATCATACCCCCTGGACCTGTCCCTGCTGCTTTAGAAGAAGAATATTAAGTAGAACAGATTTTGGACTCCAGACTTATCCAGGGATCATTGCAATATCTGGTGCATTAGAAAGGCTATGGCCCTGAAGAATGTTCCTGGGTCCCATGTAAGGATCTCCATGCTCCCCTTCTGGGAAGGGAGTTCCAGGCCATGTTTCCCCACCAGGCTCTAAGAGGGGGGTACTATATTACTGGATACTGGATTACTGTGAGTCTCACGGCTGGCTGCTCATGAATGAATAGGGTGTGGGAAAAATCCTCGGATTTTTCCCATGGCCGCGTTCATTTATAAACGCAAGCCACATGACTCACTCTGAGAGGAGGAGTATCCAGGCTGCATTTATGAATGAAGCTATGAGAATCCTCCTCTCATTAGGACATTCGCGGGCAATACAGGTCAAAGTGAGGGCTTGCCCTCATTCTGACCTGTAGTGCCCGGAGATCATTAACTAACAGGAGGATTCCCACGACTGTATTTATGAATGCAGCTATGACAATCCTCCTATAGTGATTTCTGATAGTGATTTCCGACCCATCGAAACTTCAAAGAAAACTTTCGCAAGAATGCCAGAGGCATCTTCAATCATCCCTACTCCTGATCATTGCCTGCCCTGACCTCTGGCTTGCCTGACTACTCTCTGCTTCTCGCTCTGGTACCACATCCTGTTTTTGCCTACCAGCAGTCACCTGCCTCAGCGTGCACAGGGGCCACAACCTGGCAGTTGCTCACAGTGCAACATCCCCACCTCCAGAGGCTCTGGTGAAAACCAGGCAGCTGTTTAGTCTCTGTGCCCTGTGCACATCTCTACTAACTAAGTTGGTGACACAGAGGGTGCACCGTCCTGCCCTGCAGTACCGTGACATCCCTTTTTCTCCCTTTTCTAAATTTTTTCAATAGTGCTTTTTACCTCCCTTATATTTTAAAAACATCAATAAGGTGCAGATGGTGTCTGAGCTCTTGTAGACAGTCTTCTTCCACATGGACTTTTAAAATGGGGTCTGTATTTTCCCAGAATGCAATTCACAATAAGGGATGACGAGAGGATGGAGGTCTTTCAGGGTCAAAATACTGCTAAAGGAGTTTGTTATTTAAATTGAGTAGTGCACTTTGGCCACTAGGGAGAACTCCCAACATAGTAAACAGGAATATAACAGCAAGTATGTTAAGAAGTATTGACTAGGATGATGACTGAGGTCTATTTAAGTTATGTGTATTTTACTGCCCAACATTCTCATAAAATAAGAATATGGGCCTGATTTATTAAAGCTCTCTAATACTCCAGAGGATACACTTTCATCAGTGAACTTGAGTGATCCAACAAACTTAATGGATCTGGTCCAAAACGTTTGCTAACAAATAGCAAATGACTTTAGGAAATCCAGTCCAGGTTTGCTAGATCACCCAGCTTCCCTGAAGAAGGTGTATTCTCCCATGCCTTGTAGAGCTTTAATAAATCAGGGCCTTTGTGTATTGTGTGGATGGGATCATCAGGGGTATGGGGTGGTTTTTTCTTGTTTCCTCTGTGTGGACGGTTAATCCACTCCCTTTTCTCTCCATCATGTATCAATGGGCGAGTCAAGTGTTCATGTGTGTTTTCTTTTTTAATTTCCTCTTGATTATATAGCTAGATTATGTGCATTGCTTAGATGTGTTTAAGTGTCCATCAGGGTATAGCAGAATGTTCGTCTCCTTTCAAATACCTCTTGTTACACTATAATCCTCCCTATAAAATGTTTTCTTCACTGTTATACTGAAAAAAAAAACATTTTTTAATGCACGTGTTCTAATATTAAGGTCTGTGGGACTGCAGTCAATATAGTGTGTATGTATCCTGAGTGTATAAAGCGTATGCCCAGATTATCATTATCAATTTGATGAGTCTGTAGATGAGGGTATGACAACTCTTTGCTATTTTGAAATATTTGTTCTGTTTCTGCTGTGTATCTTGTCAGTTGCTGTCAATGTAATCTTCCTTTACTTCTTATACAAATAGAAAAAGAACACAAAAATGTACTTTCCAGGTGGAAACAAAAAAGTAAAATAACACAATAAAAATTGACTTTTTGGAGATTTTGGCTTAATTGTAAAACCCCTGAACACCGTATTGTTACCAAACTGACCAAAATTTAGTAAATAACATTCATAACATGGTTGTAGAATGTTTTTGTGGAGTTTAGAGTTAAATTGTGGATTTTTTTCACAAAAATGTGTGTGGAACCTCCTAATATTAACAGTGGACCCTTTGTTATGTATGACAGCAAAAAAGAGGCAGCAAGCCCCTCTCCTCCCTCCCTGCCCCCTTCCCTCTTTAGGGTTTTAAACTTTTGGGTTGGTCCAATAAAAATATAGCCTGTCACCTAGTAAAGTAATTTATTCCCCGGCAAATACTGTACAATTGCAAGAACACCCCAAATCTTAAGCCTTTTCCAAGATTAAGACACGATCAGAGAGAACCACGCAAAACCCGAAAACAAATATGTGCAAGAAAAACGTCAATGCTAAACTATGTGCTGTTTTGACGTAAATGAGGTTATTTAAACTGTCTAGATACTATTCTTTCACTATTAGTAGAATTTTATCTAGTCAAAATATCTGTTGCAACTAATGGTAGGACTTTAAGCTCATTAAAGACAACTATCACCAAGAAACAACTTTCCAGCTACAGCTTTTTTTCCCCTTAAACAGTTTCCTGGACTGTAACTACTCCAGATCACATTCATTCTTTTTTCCTTTAGGACAATATAATACTGACAAATTATGTCTAAGAAACAACAGCATCCCCACGAATTATAAAGAACTATATCTAAAAGTTTAACTGAAAAAGTAATTTTTTACTAACATTACTGAGACTTCACAGCATTCCACAATCACAATTTTTATCTCATTTACAATGAGATAATAAGCAGTAGGTGAAAATAGCAGCTGATGAACGACCCTTGAATCTACTTGTACAATACATGAAAAAAAAATGATTTTACCCTGCAGGCAAATCTGCTGGTAGCTCCACATGCCAAAACTGAAAAAACAGTTATTTTACAAAAAAAGAGGAAAAAACATTATGATTCCTTTACACCCTTATTTGAGCAGTGAAAAAAGAGGATTTAGTTCCTGCCAATAGATAAGATGATAATTTTTGGACATTGCCTAAACCAGCGAGCATGTATTTGTAAAAAAAAAAAAGTTTAATAAACTGTTTTTTGAGTTTGTGTGGTAATATTTTATTTTCTCATCTTATCTGCATGCATAGTAATTTATAAAGTTCCTAAGGACTAAGGAACCCCTAAAACCAGTTACCCAGGAAGGAGGAAACAACCTTCTTACCCCTAGAGCAAGCAGGTAGTACATAAGCCCTTTGCTACCCCTCCTTCTTCTTTCGGAGGTGAACCACCTTTTCAACATAGCCATGATGAAGGCTTTCACTGAGGTACGGACATTTTTTGTTAATAGATGTAGAGCCAACCAATACAGCAGCCATCTACTAATTAATATTAATTTAATAATAACCATAATCAAAAATAATAGTTAACTTTAAACAATAAAGTGCAACTCAACCATTAAGGCACTGGTTTACCCTTACCCAGGTTGCAAGGTCTTGGAGGCACTGCTCACCACATCATAACCCTGGGGGCTGCATCCACCCTAACTTATGTTCCCAGCTGCAAAAACAGGCCAGCAGCTCAAGAACACAAACACTACTCGCAGCCCTCTTTCCTAATCATCACTTTAACTTAGTCTAAAATAACTATGTATTCTGTAGGGTGAAGGATTTTTTTTTAATTTAAGAACATATGTAACCAAATCCCAGGGAATGTAATTTTCACTGGTGGATCTTGGGCAAATATATACCTATTTGGCTTGATACAAAAATTTTATTGGCATTTCAATACATTTGATCTTTACTAGAAAAATAAGTGTCTCACTTACTGTACAGTGCAACAATAGCCAGACAGACTGACAAATCCACATAGTTACTTTTTTGCAAATGATGATTTAGTCAATGTTCATCATAGTGATAAACAGAAAGAAATATGGTTCAGTAAATGTATATAAACATTGCAATGAAGGCATACACTTCATACATTATCAAATGAGTATTAATATATTCATATATATATATGAATATATTGGAAATATTTGCAGTTAAAGGAAAGTGTTTCAGTTCACAGACCTAAGGCTTTGCTCTATCACATAAGTACAGTTTATAGTAAATTAGAGATATAAGACCAGGCAGAAGATTTTTAACCATGGCTTGTTCTCGATGTTTAGTTCATGCGGCTACTATAGTTATTGAAGTTAAAATAGTTTCTTTAATATTACATATATAAAAGCTACAAAAATTAAATGGCTAAAAGATAAGCAGTAAAGTGAAAATATATCTGTTACTGTAATCACTTCATGATTATAGTTACCTCTATTAGGCTCCTCATAGGATATATAAAACCTTTGGGACAAAATTGTCCCAAAATCTGTATACACTATTAACAAATGAGTCTTCAATTATAAAGCATAGGGGTCCAGACCCTGACACAACCAGGGTTTCTTGCCCACCCCTAATCTATGTCACATGGAGGGACCCCCATTCTAGTTAAAACTGTCATCATCTCCCTCACCTTTGCTGACGATCTTGGGGAATCCCTTATTTGCCCCCAGGATGAAATATCAGATATTTCTCAGATTGCAGGAACAGGGAGTTTGGAGGACGGAGCATTTTACACATTAGGTTAGTGGGTTACCCGGAAAATCTTAACCGCGCACTCCTCTATTTATAAACAAGTATTTTAGAAAGCCATTCAATGCCTCCATTTCCATGGCTCTCTTTCCCCAGACTCATGCAGTACCTGCTCTAAAACAATTTTTAAGCTAGTCTGTAATGTCCAGGGGCACTCATTTTCATTTTTGTACTTGAAGCTCAACTCTGCCTCTGGGAGTTATTCACCCTCCTATTTCCAAGCCTGGAAGGAGGAACCGGGATACTCTCTGGATGCAGAAAAAAGAACTAAGATACTTACCTTGATTCATTAATCATCTATTAGTAGCAAATTTCAAGAAATAGGATATAAAACTTTGTCTCATTGGTTTAGGACCCCTGATAAATGACATAACCTTTTCCTTTCAGAATCCAACCTATGCTGGCGGTGCAGACAAGTACAGGGTAGTAGTGACGGTGTTTGTAGTTGTTCCTATATTCCACCCGAAAATGGGGGTTCCAATTCGGGCAGACCCTACCCGAAAAACATTGAATTCGACTATGCGAATTCATGTTTGAAAATATGTTTAAAAAAAAGGAGAACTTAATTAACCTCTAGTGTCTGGGGATCGCAAACAGGAGGACCCTTAGAATCCACTGCGATCCCGGGGCACTAGAGGTCAAATAACCTCTAATGCTCTGGGATCGCAGTGGAACTGCAAATGAACTCTCAATGCAGTTTCTCCATTGAGAATTCATCTGAGTTCAGTTCCCACGGTCACCAGGCTGTACTTACCTCAAACTTTGCGGTCACAGCTGATTTGAGGAGGCACGCGAGTGCTTCCAATTAGCTGTGACTCCAGATGAACTGCTGTTTCGTATGTGTTTTTGGATAGAGATTCTCTATCCAAGAACACTGTGTTCTTGGATAGAGAATCTCTATCCAAGAACACATACTACACTTACGCTAGAACTGCAAAAGCAATCAGGGGAGCGGAGCTGTTAGCTCCACTCCCCTGATTGCTTTTGCAGTACCACACAGTCCCGAAAAAACTTCAAACCCCCCCCCCCCCATAGACTTTAATAGTGTTTGAATTCGGCGTTCGACCACCCGAAAAATATCAGTCTATTTGATTGAATAGCTGCCGAATCGAACACTCAGCTGTTCGACCAGCACTACGGGGTAGTATGTTACATGTATATTCACCATGTCCACTGCTCTGTCCTTTCTGGGACCAGGTGAACTCTCTTATCCAAAGATCACTACACATAGCATACCCATGGATCCCAGTTTCTTCTTACAAAATCTATATACAAAACCATAATAGCTTATTGCAAAAGGCTTACAAAAGTTTCATTACTAGACACCTCAACATTGCGGCTAACTCATGTATCCCACTGTGCTGGAAGTCCACTTCACCACCAATAATTAGGCTATGGCTGTGCAAAGTTGATGATATATGATGATGGAAGATCATACGGCATGTGCCCGTGGATCTTGGGACAAGTATGAGCACACTAAACCACTAAACTAAGAAAACACTTAACACTGCTTTAGCAAAAAAGGTTTTATACTTGTCCTTATTGTAACAATGATAGATAACAATGTCCTTAGGTTAGATAACAATGGCCAGACCTTCAAAAATTCTCAGAAATACATTATAAATAACTAGCAGTACATGCTGGTATCTATTTTCAAATATTTTCTTGAGCTCACTTGCTGTCCTAAATCCTGGGGAACTTTCATATGCAATTATGGACACTTCCCTGGAACGCTTATGGCTGTTTTTTGACCACTATATTTAGATTGCTATTGGCCATTAATACTGTCAGTCACCAATATTGACCTGGAACAAAATGTGGGGATTAGGAGGGTAGTCAGAACCCTTATGTATGGACAGACATCCTACATTTATATATATTTTGTTTCATCTACTACTATTCTATTAAATAATTACTTTGTGTGTTGACAAAATCTAAAGACCATATAACCAAAGTTTGTAATAAATAAATAATAACAAGATGATTGTAATGTGTGTGTAGTAATACTGTAAAGACACAAATAGTCTTCCTTCACAAAATAGTTTTTTTGTGAATGATCTATATCCACTGGCCTCTCTATCATTTCTTCCTTACAAATGTTCAGAGTTTTATGATTAAATACCAAGATGTAACAATTTGCCATATTCCTAATTCCATTTCATAAACTAAACAGCATCAATAGCACAGTTGCTGAATTTATGTATTTCTTCCTGCGTGGAAGATTGAGTTTTAACTTTTCAAATGCATTACACCCAGTTATTTTTCTATTATGTAGCTTCAAAGCCTTTCAAAAACACATTGCATTTCTGATTATATCTTCCCATGTGGTCAGCAAATACATCTTCTTTCTATAAATTATGGATTCTTCAATATTTCTGTCTCTTTTCTAGTCTACATAAAATCTTTTAATAACAAGGTTCTTTGTCTGCCCCTCAAATCTGCAAGCGCAATAGCACCATAAATCAGTTTATATGCCATGGAAGTCTGCAGTTAGTATGCAGTATTTTTTCTTTGATAAAATAACCTTGTGCCCAATGGCATAAAAATAAATCCAGTGGGCACAACATTAGGATATGTTCTTTATGTTTTAAATTCTAGGGTAAATATGTTTGTGACTTTTAAATTAATTAAAACCCCTTCACACTCAGTGAAAAATCACATTTATAGTTGCCGAAGGATTCTATGTACAGAATGTGTGTGAGTGGTATTGAGATAGTTAATTTGACCAAGCCAGGAAGTGCAGTGGATTGAGATGGCTTTAGGACAATAATTGCTCCCTTTGTAAAGTGATGTATGACATTTAAAAACCATGCATGGTAGTTTTCAAAGGTTGCATATCTCTTCATTTTAGCCCCACCCTTTTTGTAGCCAATTAGTAAGATATACATTACTTAAAAGAATAGGATGTACCTGTAACTGTCATTTAGGTGTGTTGTAGGGAAAAAAATAGATGCCAAAGAGAAAAAAAAGTTTCATAAAGAAAGATAATGAAGTGGTAGTCTACTCCAATGCAGTAAAACCCACAACAGGCCACACACATTCACACACAAACACACACTTTTTTGTGCATGCTCTTTTTTTAACTGTAAGAAGCTTGATATATTTATCAGAAACATTATTAGTTTGTGTAAGTAAATACAGCTAGAGAGGGAATAAAGGTACTGTGAGAGAATATGATAATTTAGGAAAGGATCTCTGCTTCTGTGTACTGCTTAAGTGGACCAAGCATATATGTTACAAGGACATAAAATAATTTTGCTAATATTAAAAGCAGTTACTAGCTGCTGGCTGACAAAATTTAAAAAAAACAAAAAAAATCTGATTCACTGCTTTCAGGTAAGGCAACCTTTTTGCAGTTTAAACTAGATGAAAGGCCAGGTTTTAAGATCGCTTAAATGAAAATGTAACCTAAGTTCAGTTTTGAATAGGGTAAAGTCTTAGCATTTGCTGAGTTTTTGTTTCTGCCCTGACTTTATTACAGAGATTACTCGCCAATTTTTGTCCCAGTATTTAGGTTTACAGGAATTTGAAGTAAGTTATTTATTGAATCAAAAACTTTTGTTTTCTGGAATGAAGAACGAAACACTTTAGTCAATTAGTGGCTGCTCTGATTTTGTTTAAAGGATTATGCAATGCTATTATGGCACCCAGAAATCATAAGTGGACCTTTTATGTTAATCCTTGATTTTAAATAAATGTACAGTACTTTATGGCTTTTGCATGTTTGTTTAGTGTAGCATTTTACCCCATAGTAGTGGCTGTTACAGTTTCAGCTTCTCTTTCTCTCTCTAGTGGAGGACAATTAACATAACTCAATCTCTATTTAAAGTCTGGAGTTTTATTTAAAAAATGTATGAGTAGGGAGAGAGGGTAAAAGGGTGAAAGACCTCCAGGCACTAATCAAAATCTCATGTGTGGAGGAGTATAGGGTCCTCTTCTCTATTCCACAAGTCTCAAAGTCTCTGTGGATCTACATCCACACATAATTGTGATTGTAGTGGTCCAGACTTCTCCCACCCTGAAGCCCCAACAGCTGCCTGGGCCAGTACAGCTTTGCTACCCCATGTCTCAATCAATATGAACTCAGTGAGTGGTAAATGCCTGATTAACAGCGTTTCAAAATATCCGATTCTCTGAAGGGTTATTCTCCAGGCCAGGCCATATCTCAGATTGGTCCAAGAACTCTTTCTTGCATGGTTGCCTGGACGACCTCCAAGTGAGTTCCCCTAAGAATACAGCCCAGAATATATGGCAACATTCCCTATTGCTCAAGTCCTTCTTTTGCTACTTGTACATAGTATCCCCTACACAATTGTTCCCCAGGTATTTATGGCTTCTACTCAGCCCTCCTTACTTAGTTGTTGCCCCAATGATGGGGTGATGCTGATAAACACCCCTTGTTTGAGAATGGCTCTTCCTTTCTTTATCTGCGCTAATCTCTCTAGCAAGAGGGAAAATGATCAGTTACCAAACTAGGAAAAACGAATTTGTGAAAAAACATAGAAAAAATTACAGCTCTGGTGGGCTGAATACAGCATTTTCATCAGATAAACCCTTTAATATTGGAATATTAGTTACCTTACATTAGTGGGAAAGTAGTAAAAAAGACATGGTGAAGGGGAAAAGCAACACACACTTAAGCGTTATTATAATAAGGATTTTTTTTTTTATTTTACATTTACCTATGTATTTTAGGTATTTATATTCATGTTCATATAAAAAGATTATATTAAATACAGCATAAGAGATATGTTTAGGACCTGTAGCTTTATAATATCTTTTAAATGTTCTTAATAGCCTCTGGAATTCTTGCGAAAATTTCCTCGAACTTCCCATGAGTCCGCAAATTTTCGGCGAACCAATTTTGCGAAACCATCAGAAGATCGAGGAAATCATTACAGGAGGATTCTCGAGCTGCATTCATTCTTGCAGCCCTGGGAGTCCTCCTGTTTGCAATCCCTGGCACTAGAGGTTAATTAACCTCTAGTGCCCGGGGATCGCAGTGGAATAAAATTCAAGCTTGATCGGCGAATTTACACCAGTCGTTCTTGCTTACAATTTCGGTGAGTGAGAATGGCCGAATTCGCAGCAAGATCGTGTTTTAAAAACTCGCTCACTCATCCCTAGTTCTTAATCCACTATTTACAGCAGCATCTAACATTGTGGTTATTTTCCTTACAGTACGGATCTTTCCTATCCCCACTTACATTTAATAAAATATTCCATAAAACAAAGTGCCTAAAGAGCTTCTTAAAAAAATGAATTACCATGTTACAAGGTCTATGTTATTACAGAGATCCGTTTTAAATCTACAGTATTACATTAGTATTTTTGACTTTAACACACGGGCAAAAACATAATTGCATTTGGGTCCAATGTGAATATTTTGCATATACTACCGGGGAATGTGTTGATGATAAATCAAAGAATTAAGCAAAGAAATATTATAGAGTGACATCAAAAAACACTACATCAAAATGTCCTTCTCTCAAAACACTATAAACAACAGATTTTACCTGAATGTCATTCTTCCCTCTGCATGACATTTTCTATTTTCATTGCAAATGTGAAGTACTAGCAAATTAAACATTTTTTTTTCAATTTCGTTCTCCAGTGACTGATCTGTATCTGCCAGTTACATTTGTGTTTTACTTTAGAGAAAAACATTATGGTGCAAAGTTCTTCTGTGAGTTTCTAAGGTGCTTCCAGCCCATTGTTCAGAGTCATTGTCAGGTTAAATTAGGGAGTACGGGCTCCATGAGTGTAAAAAAATCAATACTTGATGGAAGATTGCTCCCCGGAAAATCTGTTTTGATTCCAGGATTAATTCACGACCAAAGGCTTCAGTGAAATGACATGCCATTAGTCAGAAAATGAACACATTCTACCCTTGAAATTGGATGGAAATATGTCAGGTGCCTGACCTATTCATTTGCTCGCCTCTCTGGGCATAGGCAGTAGGTGTGGCTCTCCATCCTCTCCAGCTCCATTTTGAGGTAGAATATGAAAAAGAGAAGCCCACAGTGAATTCAAAGTATTCTCCAGGCCATTGTTGTAAAGCATTTTTGAATTCACTCCATCAAGGTAAATGCATCTCTATACTAGGCCATGTTCTCTCTGGTGTTTTCAAAATCTTAGAATAAACTCTAATAACAATCTTAAAATAAAGCAGAGATTTTCTTTGTGTGCATCACAAGAGCATTTGCATTATTAATGACAAGGTAATGTGTTTGTCATCATCAGTAATGCTTTCTTTTTCTAGCTTTTATTTATTGATTTTTTTAGAGAAACTTTAAAATAAAGCAAAAATAAGAGTTGTATTTGGGGATTTAAACAAGAACCATTTTTAATGCAACAGCGGAGAATAAAGATGTGTTTAATGCAAAGAGATTAGGTTCAAATGTACAATGTGTTAACACAGTTTAAATACTTTTTAAATGTTGTATAGTTTTTGCATTACTTTTAATGTAATGCTCAACTGTATATTTAACTTCTCAACCACCCCATAAACAATAATGTTAAATGCAAAATTTATATGTACAATGTGTAAATGTGTCTAAATGGTCCAACTGCATCTTTCTTTTTAACTTCCATACCACCTAAAGCCTCTACCACAACTTTTTTTTTAATTCTTTTATATGTACCCTAAATTCTGCAGTCTTCTGCCAAGTCTTGTGATAAAACCTTCCTATTGTTTGGGCAGTGTTGGTGAGCGATCCCTATTCCTGAACAAATAAATGCTCAGTAATAACATGTTAACATTGTTCTGTATAGAAGTCCTGTAAGCCAGGGGCAGTATATTGATATTCTCCCAAAAGGGACAATGGTCTTGGCATAAAAGAAGTGAGTTGGATGATGCTGGGTGTCACTTACCTAAGAACAGGACTGCAGCTGGATTGAAAGCTCTTGAGTCTGGGAAAGAACACAAAAAATGATTACAGGAAAATCTCTTTTTTTAGCCCTGCTGGCTAAATTATAACAAATTTTACTATTTCCTTTGTTGTCCCCGTGTTTGCGTGGGTCCAGAGGACTGGGTACTCCAGTTTCCTCCCACATTCCAAAAACATGCAGTTAGGTTAATTGGCTTCCCCCCAAATTTGTCCTTAGACTGTAACAAAAGATATATGACTATGGAAGGGACATAAGATTGTGAGTGACAGCTATTGACTTTGGACTTTGTAAAGCGCTGCATAATATGTTGGCGCTATATAAATACTCATTATTATTATTATTATTAATAATAATAATAATAATAATAATAATACTGATAACATAATAAACCAAAAATAGGCTGTGCAGTGTCATATTGACTCATGTTGACTTCAAATGATGCCTGGTAAATACTTTAGGGTACACCTGAAAATGTGAAAATAACCCTTGCAAAGTCCAACACCTACTTATTGAGCAGTGATAAGGAAGAGATTTTTAAAAAAAAAAAAAAAAAATGTTTCTAAAGATTATAACACATTTTCTAGTCTACATTTTTAACCTAATTGCCACATACAGTGGCTGAATTTCTCTTGCTTTTTGGGTCATACATTGGGTAATGAGGTAAACCAAATGTATTAATTGTTATACAAAATGTTAACAGTGTTGTTTACTGTAAAGCTATCATTAAAAAAAAACATGGAGGCTTGTCATTGCTGACCCTTGCATCTAAAAATTCTTGTCACCTGCCAATCATTGTGACCTTTCTTTTTATGGGTCACTGACACAAATAATGGCTTCTAACTTCCCTGATCTACATATTTATGTCAGTAAATAAAACATTAGGTAAATCATTAAGCAAATTAACTAACAATTTAGACCACTAAAAGCAGCACTCCACTTTCCCTATTTTCTTTCATCATTGGTATATTTTGACAATTTTGGCGAAGAAGTTAGAGTTGCCTTATATTTTGCCAGGGTCATCCAGGGGAAGTAATTGGGCCTTTATTTATTCTCACATGACCTCTTTCTTTTTCAGTGACCTAGGGTCAGTGGAAGAAACCAGTAAAAACGGAGGGGAAACTAGGAGACTGTCAGTATCCCAATGAACATCAGAGAAGGAAAAAAAAATTTAGTGTCGCAAGCACCAGGAAAAGTGACTGTTTGCTGCCTTCTTCTACAGGTAAAAAGGGTTGTAATGAACATTTTTATTAACAAAAGAATCACTTTAACTGATTGAGCGCTACAAATAAAATGTGTAGGACTTTTTAGAGTACACTTTAAATAGAAAATGACGGTCTTTGAAGGGGGGCGTGTCTGGCCAGCATCTAAGATGGACGCTTAGTTCGTGGGATTCGCATCTGTTTGAGCCTTCAGCAACCTTTACAGCGACGTGCTGCAGCTTTCCCTGCCTTTCCATGCTGATTCCGGTGTCTGAGTAGCCAGTTTATCCAGCGGCAATGACAAAGAGGAAAAAAACGGAGTGAGCCGCAGAAACTAACAAGTTTCTTCAGGCTGCATAGACAAAAGATTGCAGATTTAGAAGACCGATTCAGATGAAACAACATTAACTCAGAGGTATTCCGGAAGCTGTATTCCAATCGGAACTGATTGGTTATCTTGCAACTTACTTTAAACACCTTATGAGTACATCCTTGGATTCTGATCTCCTCATAGATAGGGCTCATAGAATCCCTAAACCAAGCTTCTTGTCACCTGATACACCGAGGGATGTGCTAATACGAGTGCACTTTTTCCATGTGAAAAAAAAATGAATGGCTATAGCCATAAAATCTTCCACATTGCCTGAAGAGTATAAGCATATCCAGCTTTATGCGAATCTCTCTCAGATCACATTACAAGCTAGGAAAGTATTCTTGCCACTCACCAAGATCCTGAGAGACTGAAAAATCCCTTATAAATGGGGATTCCCTATGCTTCTTGTGTCTTACATGGGGTGAATTTACCCAGTATCTTCTGTACAAGCTGGGATGCAGTTACCATCACAATGGCAAATCCCTACTGCAACATCTCCACATCCTCATGCAACTCCTCCTAGATGGCTGGAATCAGAATGGACATGATTTATCATTTTCCTTTGCAGTATGCACCAAATTGTTTATCCGTGGGTTCTTCATTCCTGCTCGGCTCCACGGTGGTAGTAATTTAGGGTGCCCTTCAATGTGTCCTCACCCCACCAGTTGTTCCTAAGCAGAGTCTCTCTGCCCATGTGTCTGGAATTGTTGACCAGGATTTTTTTTTTATTCTTGTTTACTGGATTGAACTCTTTATGTATATCTTTACCTTCTTCTTTTTGCTTTTTTACTTAATTTTTTCAACACCAATAGTTTGATACAACACATAGGGCCCAAACAACTAAGAATTATCATCATCTACCATACATATGGGGCTTAAGTTTTTATCCATCAACACTCTGGGGGTAAATAGCCCTTTTAAAAAGTCATCACTCATAAAAGAAGCCCAAGCTCAGAAGGCCAACCAAACACGAAACAACATCCTTTCCTTATAAAAGTTTTTTTCTGAAATCGCAACAGGGATCTTTAATTCTAGAAGGCAACTTCAACGCAACTGCTGATTACCTAATAGACTCATCAACAATTTTGAAGAGATCTCCGGTCCAAATAGAAATTTTTTTTTCAGATAACTATCTCTACAACATTTGGAGATGCCAACACAGCTCAGAAAGAGAATATACATATTTTTCAGTGGCTCACACTTGCTACTCCAGGATCGACTGTTTTCTAACCGACATCTGGTCATTACAAAGGATCACCTCCTCTTCCATAGGAGCAATAACCTGGTCGGACCATGCACATGTTGTATTGAATTTAATAATTCTTCAACTACTCCTGGTTATATCTGGGGACTAAATACTTTCCTGTTGTCTCGGCCGCATGTTGTGCACCAGGTGGAGGAGGCACAACGGCTCTTCTTTGACACCAATGACCTTGAAAAAACAGATCACCTTAGCTTTTGGAACACTCACAAGGAGTTTATCAGAAGTGTTTACATTAAAATTTGTTGTTATGAGAGGAAGCAGAGGCAGAAACAGATCACAGATCTCATTGATCGCATTAAAACAAATGACGCACTAAATAAAGTTTCCCCTTCTCAACGCTTATCAAACGCTTTGCTGAAAGACAGAAACCAACTACGTACCTTGGTTCTATACCAATACGAAAAATCCCACCGGAAATTTGAGGTACAACAATATGCCTTACATATTAAAGCAGGTGCATACCCTCCTTTAGCCATTTTACTCAAATTTGTTTTATCTAAAACATGACAAACATGACAGCTACTTACTTATAAACAAATGTTGCCTTTTTGTTAATGTTGAAGTTTAATCTGCTATATTTTGAATTCTAGGATTTGTTTTTTTTCAAATATTTTTATTGGGATTTATACTACTTTTTTGGAACAAAAAGAAAAAAAAATATAAATAATATAAATTATAACATTTTAAATAAATCCTTTCCTTGTTTGATACATAACTTATTGTGGACCAAGTGATGTCATTGCTAAGTCTCTTCATGCTTCTTAATGCAACGCAGGTAGGCCATGCCTGGTGGGAGGGTCATCATAGCTATCTATCTTAGTACTTCTCTTAAGAGATATCAGCTCTAATGTAAAGCAGTAGGCTGGCACTTGGGAGAAACTCCCACATTTGATGATGAGCCTTCATGAATAAATAACTAACATGAATAAATAACTTCATGAATAAATAACTAACTAATAATAAATAAATAACTGCAATCTAATGAATGAAAGAGGCAGAGCATGAACAATAGGGTGAGGTAGGATCTGACTTGTTACAGCTTCTAATGCACGGGTTTCAAAGCTTGCAGTGTGCAGTAAAATCAGAGACTGGGGAAAAGGCTACAATTCATATTAGTCAATTGCTCCCCCCTCTTTCAAAGAACTTATACCAGCCATTGACATATGCAGAGAGCAGTGCTTATCACAGGAAAGTCAGAGGTGTCTTTGGTATGTGGTTTGTGATTGACAACTTGGTCTTACGCCCCACTGTGGGAGGGGGAGGGGTCTAAGGGACATTACCATTTCTATCTGTAATTGGTGAAAAGAGAAATAGTTTCTAATTAGCAGTTGCTACCATAAGCAGATGGCTGGTTTAAATTTTAATTTAGGAAAAGAAGCTGAGTGGGTACAACAGCTGCAAACATAAGTGTATGTAGTTGAAGATGTTAGAACATACTGTTCTGTCTCAGCATTTTTATTGATTTTAATGACAATCTATATTTCAGTTTTTATTTCCTGGCCTAATCACCAAAAAAAGTTTATTCTGTTTGTTAACTTGTAATTTTTGTCTGCTATTGTTTTATTTCTATAGATATAGGTTTTACTATTCTTTGCCCTTTTACCTAGGAATTTGGTGAAGATAGAGTAGGAAAACCCTTAAGTGCTAAAATATCACAAGCAATGCTTCTTTTAAACAATAGGTCACAACACCTTTTAAGACTTGTGCAATATATTTCTCCTATGAGAAAATCCACACGAACCTATAAAGTACAATCAAACCTTGTAGTTTTCTGAAACAGCAAACAAAAGTTCCTGAAGGTAGAAATTACCTGATTGCAAACTTTTTATTTACAGTAATTAGTTTTGGACAGTGTTAGATATCAGATGAATTCTCTAACACAATTCTGATATGGAGCATCTAGTTGCCAATATCTGAGAGTTGTTATAATACTCATATGTTTGCAACCCTGCAGCCATGAAAAGTTCTGCCTTCACACAGCATCCTGTGTGTATCATTGTGAATCATTGCCCTATTTATTCACAAACCTGCTGAAGAACATAATAAGGAATGTATTTCATGCCGCCCATAGAGAGCAAACTACTGACATTACCCCATAAAATGGGTTATTTTAGCTCACTGACCAATGTACAGGGCCAGTAATGCATGGTAACTTTTGTTACAGTTTTAACAACAATGCAACAAATAAGTAAATTGCATGCAGACTGTGACCATCCTGTACAGTTAGTATAAAAGTGTACACCTTTCCAGACTTCAGAAGCCGAGTCATACAAAGATAGGGTAACACATCAGGATTTAGGGCTTTTAAACAATAAACAAACAAGTTCAAAAAGTAGGCCATGCTGATACAACATACCAAGTCAATAATCACTTACATTTGCTAATTAATATAACATACCTTACCTAACAAAGTTTACAGGCTAATTTGACATTCATACGCAACAGATTTTCCTATGGGTTTTGGAACCCCCTACTGGTTTTAGAAATTCTTTAACATACAAAACAGGTTAGAATTATGTCAGTTTGAGAACTGGTATTTTTGCTTTTAAAAAAAGCATTTCTTTAAATGTTTCAAAGTTTTTAATACATAGAAAAAATCACACACATTTAAAAGTTACAGAGTTCTAAAGCTACATACACACTTCCAAAAATTATTGTTGGTAAACGGACGACCAATGATCCTGCACGATATCTTTGAACGATCGTAAAGCACCGATCCTGTACATGCAAATAACGACATGATCTTTCAACGATATTGTACACATGATAGATGCGATCATTTGAACGATACAGGAAGTGAAGTGCACCAGAGGAAGTGAATAGTGTGTACGAACGATCGAGTCAAACTAATGACATTCACCACACTGTTCCTTTGTCTCTCTGTGCAATATGCCCTTCAAAGTGTTCTCAAGGAAGAAGAAAGCAGCTCTTGCTTTGATGTGTCTGCTTAGTGCTGAAGAGGAGGACATTGAGAAGAAGCGGCGAATGTGGTGTAAGGATTGGTTATTGGACCGAGACAATATTTCACATGAGAATCAGCTACAGGAACTGCGCCACTCGTTCTTAGATGATTACAAGAATTATCTTCGTATGTCGGATGTCTGTTTCCAGCAATTACTTTCTGCAGTTGGACCTTTTCTGCATAAAGAAGATACCTTCATGAGGAAGTCCATTACACCTGAGCAGAGGTTGATCGCCACACTGAGATACCTTGCCACTGGAAGATCTCTGCAGGACATGAAGTTCTCCACTGGGATCTCACCGCAAGCAATGGGTCATATCATCCCCGAGACGTGTGCAGCAATTATCAACTGTTTGAAAGATGAGTACATGAAGGTAGAGGCCCCATACAATCATTAAAACAAAATGACACATTTGCTTCATAACCAAAAGATACATTTTATTTAACAAAGTGCATGTAACAAAGTGCCAATAAAAAAGTATATATAACAATAAATAACCATAAAAACAAAACATAACTATTTTAACAATATTAACAACAAAAAAACAATTAACATTTGTGACACACTCCCACTATAAATCAGTGAAATGGAGGCTTTCATTGCCAAAACTGTACTGATTTGGTGTACTGGAGGAAGGTTAGTGATGAGGCTCATATTGGTGGAGTGTGTACAGGTGAAGAGTGAGGCTGCGGGTATGGATAGGGCTAGGAATAGGTAGGGTATTGTGGGTTTAGTTGGTTCATCATCCTTTTGTTCACCAAATCTGTCATGATAATCTCCACAGCACCTGCTTGTTCTGGGCTCATCTGCCGCAGTTTGATACAATATAGAAGCCAAAGCCATCCAAGTGATCCTCTTTTTCGTTTAATATGGACATGGCATTCTTGAAAGCTTCCTTCTTTTCCAGCTCCTGATGTTTCCTTTTCTGACCCATTTTTTGGTTGGAACTTATTGGAGTGGATGTTGTGGCAGCAGGTGAGCTCTCTGCAGGTTCACTACAGGGGGAAGTCTGCAATAAAAATAAATAGAACATATAAACAGAACATATTATTATGCATATAAAATCCTTCCTATGTTCTCCTTTCAGTTTCCTAATACACCAGAGGAATGGCCGGCCATTGCTTCAGAATTTCAAGATTTATGGAACTTCCCAAATTGTGGAGGAGCTATTGATGAGAAGCATGTAAGAATTACCCCACCGGTAGACAGTGGATCGTATTATTATAACTATAGGGGGTT
This sequence comes from Pyxicephalus adspersus, assembly GCF_032062135.1. Classification (NCBI taxonomy): domain Eukaryota; kingdom Metazoa; phylum Chordata; class Amphibia; order Anura; family Pyxicephalidae; genus Pyxicephalus; species Pyxicephalus adspersus. The sequence continues at coordinate 97,160,142 of NC_092862.1, forward strand.
TTTCAGCATCGTGCTCATAGCAATAGTGAATGCCCGTTATGAATTTGTTTTAGTGGACATAGGAAGAAATGGGTGCATGTCTGATGGAAGGGTTCTGGATGGTACGCCATTTCACAGGAAGCTGATCAACAAGCAACTGCACCTACCTAGAAACAGCCAAACTGTGGAGGGAACTGAACTTTGTGTTTGTTGCAGATAAAGCATTTGCATTGCATGAAAACCTGTTAAAACCCTATCCTCAAAAAAACTTGGACAAACAGAAATTTTTTTTAAATTACCGCTTATCTCGTGCTAGGAGAGTAGTTGAGAATGCGTTCGGTATTCTAGCAAATCGCTTTAGAATATTCCATACTGCTATAAATCTCTGCATGGACAAAATTGACAAGGTAGTCTATGCTTGCTGCTTGCTACATAATTTTCAGCATCCTTGTCCGCTTCTTCCAGACTGCACACCGATGGCCGACCTTCATCCTAATCTGTGGTGAATGCTAACAGAATAAAGCACCATTATTTAGGTATGTATATATCATCCGCTGTAGCACCTGACCGCTGTGAAGACTTTATTTTGTTCATTTCCTTTTTGAAAACGGTCCACAGGTTTTGTATCTTCTGCTTCACATATTTTATGTCGGCCGCAGGATTCACGATCTTGCAGAGCTCCACCATAGCGGTATACGCCTTCAGTTTCATGTAACGTTTGGAATAATCCACAGACATTACCTTCCACAGACAGGGATGGAACCTGTATGCCTCAATAAACTCGAGCATGAAGTCAGGATTATTAAATGCATCATAGGCCATGATCTGTGAAAAACATTAAAATATAAAATATAACATATAAAACTATAAACATAACTATAACTATATAACATAAAAATATGCAGCATCACCTACCTCAATAATGTTGGTCGGGCGAATTATCGGACGAATATTCGTACAAACAAACGCATGTTTCGGACTTTGCACCTTGCACTGCATTTGTTTCCTGTCACATGAGAGAGATGTCACAGCGAAGAGCCAGCCCAGCCACCTGTGCCACACCAATGACAAGAGAGGAGATGGACGTTTTAGTTCATATCCTGGAGAGGTGGGATTATGATTGTAGGTGTGCTCATTACAAATCCCAGAATGCTATAAAAAATTGGATTTTAAAGAAGGTGCAGCGGAGAATACAAAGAAAGTTTGGTGTCGAGCGATCCAAGGACCAGTTGCGGAAAAGGTGGTCTGATTTAAAAAACCGTGAGAGGGAAGTACTGGTTGCGTTAAGGTGTCGTATTGCCAAAAAACGTAAGTATACATTTTTTTAGTTTGCAAATTTTAGTTTTGGAAAATTATTCTTTTAGGTAATGTAAAATTTTGGGAAACTATTTTAAATTTATTTCTATTTTTTGATTTTTTTTAATTGTTTTTGATTTTTTTATGTAAATTTTTTTGTTCTGTATTTGTTTTTATGCATTAGGACGCTGTGCTTGGGAGGTAGAGGAGCCACAGCAGGTGTGTCCGGAGGAGCAGGTTGAGGTGGAAGGTAGGATATTGTTATATATTTAATAAAAAAAGTATTATTTTAAATATATTAAAAATATATATTTTTAAATATATTTCAAATATTTTTTTGATTTTATTTTTATGCAGAGTTGATTCTGGGGTCCCCTGAAGAGGCTGGGCATCCAGAGGAGCAGGTTGAGGTGGAAGGTAGGATATTGTTATATATTTAATAAAAAAAAGGTATTATTTTAAATATATTAAAAAATTTTTTGATTTTATTTTTATGCAGAGTTGATTCTGGGCTCCCCTGAACAGGCTGGGTGTCCGGAGGAGCAGGTTGAGGCGGAGGGTAGGATATTGTTATATTTTTATTTTAAAAAATTGTATTATTTTAAATATATTAAAAATATATTATTTTCAAATATATTTCAAATATTTTTTTATTTTATTTTTATGCAGAGTTGATTCTGGCTTCCCCTGAAGAGGCTGGGTGTCCGGAGGAGCAGGTAGAGGTGGAAGGTAGGATATTGTTATATATTTAATTAAAAAATGTATTATTTTAAATATATATTAAAATTATATTATTTTTAAATATATTTCAAATATTTTTTTTTTATTTTTATGCAGAGTTGATTCTGGCTTCCCCTGCAGAGGAGGTAGTGAAATCTGTGGTGGATATTGACCCAGGTATGTACCAAAATTTTAGAGAGGTAGGTTGCATATAATTGTGTGTAATTTAACTTTTTATTTTTGTTTGCACTTAAAGTTCCAGAGGGAGAATGAGGAAGTCCTGAGCCAGGCACGTCAGGACAGATGGCGAGAAGTGTTGGTAAGCATTCATATATTCATGCAAAATTGTCTCATATCCATGTGTTGGCTTCACAATATATGTGTACTTCTTTTTATTTTCTTCTTTTTATTTTCTTCTATTTTCTTCTTTTTATTTCTACACAGATGTTGTTTCCCAAAAAAAAGAGCGGATGGCCAAGCTTGAGGCCATGGACCAGAAATGGAAGGCCGTGGCCAAGATAGTGCATCATGCAGGAAGGGACCTGCGTGCCCTTAAACAAGAGATAATGAAAACAAATTAGGAACTTTTATATTAATATTTATTTTTTTATTATAGTTTTTATATTTTTTTAGTAAAAACATTTTTATAAAAAAACTTTGTGTGTCATTTATTCATACTGACTGCCAGGTAAGTTTTAAATTTTAACTACGCTGGGACAGGATGGAGAACAGCGCTTGAACAAACAGGATTAAGTACTGCCCTGGAACAGGATGTAGAACTGCGCTGGAACAGGATGAAGAACTGCGCTGGAAACTGACCAATTTATTTTTACCAATAAAGAGGACCTGTCATATGAATGATAAAGAATAATGACAGGTCATATTTATTGTTCATATGACAGGTCCTATAGATGTATACATATATATATATATATATATATATAGAGAGAGAGAGAGAGAGAGAGAGAGAGAGAGAGAGAGATATTTATATATCATGAACATGCACGATCACTGAACGACCGTACACATGATAGATGGTGAACGATCCCTGTCCAATCAGATCCGCCGTGCCGGTCGTTCATTTCCAATGACTATCCTCGTTCGTCGGCGTTGTCACTTTTTTTTAGAACGATTTTTGGTCAATCGGTCGTTCGTCGGTCGTTTGTCATTCGTTTCCAACGATAATTATTGGATGTGTGTACGCAGCTTAAATCTCATGGGGTTCATGCAGTCTGCTCAGATTTTCTAAACAGATATGTCTTGATAATAAATATAAAATTGGTGTACTATAAAATAGACTACACCTCCAGTACATGCAAAGACCACCATAAATTCAGTCCAAACCAATGGGTGAGGGTTTAGTAACTAGCTTACGATATGGGCATTTTCTATGCTGCCATGGACCTTGACAGAAAAGGAAAATAGCAGTATTGAAGAGACAGGTCTTCATTCACCTGATGGCTTTATAGCAGCTTACAAATGGAAATTAACTAGGCAAATAAGTGAGAGGGAATGCTCAACCATTTAATGCAAACTTAACAGTAAATACTAGAAATCTGGGATATAGAGACAGGGGTCACCACAGACACAGGGGAATGCAGCAGGCATGAGAGACACAGGGGTCACCGGACATACACAAGGGAGCAGCACAAGGGAACGGGCAGGGAAACAACAGATTGGGAGATAAAGGGGTTAGCACAGGAGCTGGACTGGGAAAGCACTCAATTAACAAACAGGTGTATGGGAAATGCTCAGCAGAGTAAGGGGGCTAGGCAGAAGTGGAGATACATTGCATGAACGCTTAATGCTATGTCTGAGCTAGCTTATTATTCAAGGGTGATTAAGAGGCTGTTTCCTGATTGACCAATGGGAGGGACAATGCTAATTAAATCAGGCGGGCCCAGGCTCAGAATTGCCTGCATGCGCAGGAGAGAGGTGCCTGCGCTTTAGCAAGGAAGAGGTGAGTGTGACAGAAATCAAAGTTATAGGAGCTGCCTGTAACAAGATGGGAGTATTTATGGGATTATAAATATAAGGAAGGATAGAAGAATGACATAAAACAATACTATAATACTTACTTAGTTAGTACTCATCTTTATTGGATGCATACAATTGTCCAGAATAGCCACAGCAAGATTACAAGACTCTGTTTCCCCAGGGAGTGCCCAATATCTTTTATTCTAACTAGAATAAGTCAGGTAGGAAGAAAAGCTAATATTTCATCATCTCCTGATAATATCAGCATCAGCGCACAATTGTGTGAGATATCTAGCTAGCAGTTATACACTGTTCTCAACCAGTTTGTTACATGACCATTATTAGTTATTCTAGCCAAAAATCAATTTTTTTGCTATATTGTCAAAAGCATGCACTAATGATCATGATACATAACCTGTATGTGTCAATATGATTCACTAATTAATATGATAGATAGGATGACATAACCCATAGGAGCATCAACAACTATAATTTTCTTCCAGGTCAGTTCCAACCTAGGCAATTCATTGGAAGAAAGACACAAGATGTTTACAAAGACATAGGGTGTTCTTACAGGTCCATATGTACATCCACAATGAATATATACAGTGATACATGTATTTTTCTAAATAGAATAACTCTTAAATACCTCTCTAGTAATAACATCAGAAATCCCTTATATTCCTGCTACCCTGCATTTACTGACTTGTGTTCCAAGGGTAATAAACTTTCCCATAAAGATTCCTTACCCTTTTGCCCGCATTCTCAAACCAGGTGTTGTCCACTTGTCCCATCCCAATCACTTTAAAATGTATTCCTGAGTTTCGATAAGAGAGGCCTTGCAGGATCTTGGGATTCCCTGGTTAGGAGAACTCAGGGTCAAGACATTTGTGCATGAGAAATGCAAGGTATGAAATGCAAATTGTTGTATATACATATCTATAGAAGGACCTTTTTTATCATTTATTGGTAAAGTGTCTGTTAAGATGGTAGTTTGGGGATCACTAACATTGCACTAGCTGCTGACACATTCAGAAATCACTTTTTCTAAGTTCTAGATAGTTATAGGGGTCTTGCATTTTATCATATTAATTTATCATGAGTTATTATGGTTCTAAATAAGGTCAATCAAATAAAGTAGCAAGCTGTTTTTAGCTATTAGTGTGACACATTTTAATAAAATTATACCCTGTATGTCACTGCAATTATACTATCAGGATTACTTTTCTGCTCAGGCTTGAGTGCTTCTGATATTTCACTAGGCAGATGTTACTTCCATTTAGACTGATCAGCTGTATGTCCCCTGTTGAGGCACCTAACAGTAATGTTCCTTCTTGAACATCAGATATATCTTGCTGACAGACAAACATATGCATCCTTCTGGTCATTCCAAGATGAACGCTTAATGACAACTTTTAAGAGCCACTTTTCGCAGTTCTCTTTCAAAGATCAAGTGAGCGTGACCTGGCAGTTTAAGTGGTGGGAAGACAGGTGTTAAAACCCTGAGTAACCCTGAGTATAATGACTGGGGAAATTGCTGTTCCATATACTTTTATTATAGCATGTTATGTGAATAATAAATTTAAAATATTAAATGTTTCTGCAACTGCAGGCATTTGATGAAAAAAAGTAATACTAAATATACCTATAGCCTAACAATTTGTTTTTATGTTCATTTAGAATGGAATCTGAAACACATGGGTGGTCAGGTATGGGAACACAGGTTAATAATAAAGGGAGGGTGGTGTGATAATTTTCCTGTTAAAGGAATCAAAGAAGAGATTACACAGCTTAACAAAAAAAACAAAACATTTTTTTCACTTGCCAGGGATCTTTCAATATATTTAGTATATATCAGGTCTGCTGAATCCAGAAATGACACCAGTTTCATTGAATTGGCTCCAGTTCATGTGATACAAGAATTGAAATAGAGGATTTTACCAACAAATGTTAACAAAGCATATTATTATCAATCTTTATTTACACCAAAGTTTGGCATTTTATATGTTAGAATGTAGCAGTATTTTCAAGAAACTTTCATTTGCTTTCTTTTTATTCATACATTTTCTTTTTTTTACAGAAATATGAGTTCTTCAAGAAGAAGTTGTCTAAATTACCCTAATATATTTTGCTACATTTGTGGTGAATATTCTCAGTAAAAACAGAGCAGAAACATTACAGAATTTGTGAAACAAGCATATCTTGCATATTTTAGTGTTAAACTGAGAGATCAACATTAGTATTGGGCTCCCCATATGGTGTGCAAAATTTGTGTAGAGTGTCTACGTCAGTGGAAAAAATAGAAAACCGAAAAATTTGAAATTTGGTGTACCTATGGTATAGGGAGAGCCCAAAAATCATCATAATGATTGTTATTTTTGTGCTGTGAAAAAGGTTTCAATTGTTACAAGAAAAACAAGTGGGAGTATAGTGCTGATGTTCCCATACCAGTGATCAGTACACTCCCTGATATTCCTGTATCGGACATGTAGGATATACAGGGTATGGAGTGTAATCCTGGAGTTAGCAGTGGAAGTAAATTTAAAGGAAGTGTTTTATCAAACCAGCAGTTCTTCCAAGAAGAGCTCAATGATTTAATACATGACCTAAGTCTGTCAAAACAAGCATCTGACTTTTTAGCATCCAGGCTAAAAGAAAAGAACTCTCTGAGACCAGAAGTTAAAATAATGGTTTAAAGGATATAGAGAGGTTGCACTCCTACTATATTTCAGTGAAGATGGAGACTTCATTACCTGTTGAAACATCTCTGGACTACTAGCCCATATGGGAGTACCAAAATACCGAGCAGAAGACTGGCGGCTTTTCATAGACATCTCCACTCGAAGTTTGAAATCTGTTTCACTGCATAATGGCAACTGCTATACATTAATTTCAATTGGTCACTCAACAAAACTTAAAGAAGAATATGAAAATATCAAAATAGTCTTACAAAAGCTTTGCTATCATGAACACCAATGGTCCATATGTGTTGATTTAAAAATGGTGAACTTCCTACTTGGACAGCAAAGTGGATACAAAGAACCCATGCTTCATCTGCTTGTGGGATAGTAGAGCAAAGCAGGATCACTGGAAAAAAGTGACATGGACTCATGTCTGAAAAAAGGTGCCGGGAACATCATTAACGAGCCAATGCTTGACAAAGAAAAAAATCATTCTCCCTCCACTACACATAAAGTTGGGATTAATGAAGCAATTTGTTGTAGCTCTGAACAAGGACAATGATTGCTTCAAATGCATTTGTAGATTCTTCCCTGGATTATTAAATTATTCAAATTTCAAGTTACACGACTGACACTGAAGCTTCTGCCTGGCACAGCTATGTCATGGTTGTCATGAACTTCTTGGGTAGCCCCAAAGCGCAAAATTATGAAGAACTGGTATAAAACTTGCTATTAAAATTTTATTTGGGTGCTACTGCGAGCATAAAGGTACACTATCTCCATAACCATTTGCAAAAGTTTCCAGAAAACCTTGACGATTTCAGTGAGGAACAAGGGGAGAGGTTCCATCAAGATATAAAGGTGATGGAAGAAAGGTATCAGCGCAGATGGGATAGACACGTGATGGCAGACTACTTTTGGAGCCTTCAACGTGATTGTCCTGATCATCAGCATAAAAGGAAATCATACAAACAGGGTTTTTCAATGACTTCTTTGTGATTAGTTCTGTAACTATACTGAATGTGGAGTATATTGACATTAAGTATTTCAAAAATGTAATTTTGTATACATTTTTCTATGAGGTTATTATTGCCAATCTAGCCAATCTAGCAAAACCAATACCATATTTGGAATCTGTGCATCAAACATAACATAAAATGACTTTAATCTGGTTGGCAAGAAAAATGTTTGTTGACCAGTGTTAATAATGTGCAAACAAAGAATCCTGTGCTCTTTTTTTATCCAATTCACTCCAATTCTGTCTGGATTTATTTGTCTAAAAGCGGTACATTGTCTTTCATGAAAATTCATTTTACATTGTAGGTCTGTAATTCTTAGGTATAATGCACTGAAATATGTCTAAAATTTAATAAATTTATTAATAAATTTTAAATAAAAAAGACAAAAATCTGTTAAAACAAGGGTGCATAAATAAATGAAAAATACTGAAACCTGTAATATAACTGTACAGTAGCATATATAATATATATATTTATATATTATATATGCTCACCCGGGGCCTGATCGAATGAATAAAATGCGGCCAGAGGATGGCAGGACACTGGAAGACACCGGTGGAACCAGGTAAGTTTTTAATTTTTTTAGATACCCCGAGTGTGGCTCAGGGTTACCACTTTCAGCTGTTTTTTTTTACCCCGAGTCACACTCTGGGTTATCACTCAAAAGGTTAAAGAAGAAGGGTTCCTGATATGTTACAAAAAACCCATATGCCCATTACCATCAGCTCAGTTTTTAGGAAGGTGACCATAAAAAACCCAGGAGGAGATGCAGCAATGCAAAAGGTAACATGTGTTGTTTGAGAAGATAAATTTCTAACTCTTTTCATAGTAAAACAGAATGGAGGGTTTCAGAATCTCTAATTTATTTTTTAGTGTGCAAATAGAACTGTAATAAAACTACAACCCTTAATATATTATACTGTAAATTTTAACTGAAAGCCTACACTATCTCCTTCCTAGGGGTATGTATAGCAAAAACTTTTTTTCTGATCATCAGGCAGCTTACACTGGGTTGGTGTACTGCCTCTTAACTCTTTTTACACTGGATGACTATATATGTTTTACTCCTACCCATACCAACCCATTCATTTTCTTCCCCTATGGTGGTGTTGATTTCTCTTGTCTCATCATAAGTACTGGGGGTCAGGTTCAGCTTCTCCTGACTAAAGCCTAATTTATGCTTTAAATAGATTAAATAGACCGAATCACTCTGAGGTAGAGTGGGGTGAGACAGTTTTTTTGGAATTTCCCTTTCCACTTTTACTTTACTTGCCTATCCTGGATCATCCTTTGGTAATACCTTAGTACTGCTCATTTACAAGTACATTTAGCCATCAGGTCCCATAGACCAGCCTATCATAGTAAGGTAAGCTGGTGGTAAATATAAGTCGCTTTTTCTTTCGGAAAAAGAGTTCTTTAATGCTTTTATTAGTAGCCTGCTAATTTCAGCCTAGCAATCTCCATCTTGATGGTAAGTTATTTATACTTGAGACAGATCTCGCTGCTTGTTCAGATATCACTATAAACATTGTTTGTTAAGCTCCTACTTACGTCACAGGGAGCCCATGTCTCACGGGCGTAATCACTCTTAGCGAGGTGAATTTTGGGTGTTTGCAAGGAAAACTAGTCAGGCAAGCAGCTAAAAAACAAGGAGGCATTTTGAGAAAATGATTGTTAGACGTTCCCTTTCCAAAGTCCCCAGACTTCCTTGGCTCGACTAATTCCCCACCAGGCAGGGGCGAAATTTTCTGCAGCCACCCAGTCATCATTGGAAACAAAGTATTCCTAGCCTGCTGCCACATGTATTGACTTCTTTCTCATTAGCCCCTTTGCTAAAGCTGTTAAAGAAGGGATTGACTGGGAAGAGTAGGCGAACTTTGAAAGGTGGCTGAGACTCTTTAATATAAAGAAGTAATATTATAATTTCTTGATGAAGATTGGAATAGGGTGGGTAAGAAATCCTTTATTATTACCTACGTAATTTATATCTGTTAAAGGATGAAATTGCTGCCCCTTTGCTACTATGGTCGTCAAAGCTATCCCTGCGTGGGCTGCAGACATGAAGGCAGCATTATTTTCTAATAAGAATACAAACCAAAAAAGCATGGCTCTGCAGGAGCTCACACTTTCATAGGACTTTGTGATGGAAATGCCAATATACAATATTAGGCAGTCTGCCAGGGCAATGATAGCCTCAGACCCTGCAGGTAGAGCCTTGTGGCTGAAGCCTTAGTCAGTAGGTAGTTCCCTAAAGTAAAAAATAGTGTAAGATCCCATTTCATTTCAGGAGCATTTTCATCCAGAAATTGGACTAGATGATTTCCAAAATCACTGGTGGCAGGTTGGGTGGTAATTCCAACAGATTGCTTTTTATGAGATGATCTCATCTCATAAAACTGCAGACCCTAGAAAGATATAGAGAAGCAAAATACAAGGCTCAATAAAGTTCAAAACACAAGCATAATAAATGTGCAAGTTTCAGGTTTATCAGCAATTACAAAATAGGAAATGTGTGGAGCATTCAAAAATCAAGTTTCCTCAAGGCATGCACGCATATCAAGCCACCAAGAAGGAAATGCTTTCCCAAATGGGAACTAGTTTTAGACTCTTGACATGAAATTGAACACTTGAAACACAAATTGAAAGATATCTTACTATTAACAATTTCATCATCAAGGCAGATCTTGGAGATTCAGGCCTTTGGGTGGATAGAACCCTAAATTTCCCTACATTTCCTACCATGTTGGACTTTGTTCTGAAATAGGTTTCATTATTCAGTGTCAACTGCGAAATTGTGCTTCCAGTAATGTCTCTTTTGCAAGGGTTTCCCCATCCATTGGACATAACGCAAAAAACATATGGAGGCTATATCAGTCTTCAGGTCCAGAAACACGGGACAACGAGCCAAAGGAACTCCTTGTTTAGGCAATTTCCTGTTGCCAGTGACTTGCTTTTATAGGGGAAGTCATAAGGCAGATGAAAATCACATGACCCGCAAGTAAGAGAACCCACCACCAGAGGGAGTGCGGGAGCAGAGGCAGCTCAGGTGGTGTTCCCACTTCCGCCAACAGATGGAGTGCTCCTGCGGAATATTCTGGTTCTATCAGGTAAAGTGGCAGCACTGAATCACCTGACTTATTGAACAGGAAATGACCAGTGGACAGGATTCCTGAACAAGGCTGCTACTGACTGCAGGGGAAAGTGAGGTGGGTGGTACAGACACAGGACAGATCCCCTGGTCCTGTGGAGATCTGTGACAACATCTTTGGAGATTGAGGATACATTTTAGGGAATTTTAATGCCCAGCAAACTAGCTTCTTTTGAGACTAGAACTCCAGATGTGTTTGATAAAGTTGTGAAATTTGAAAGACCAGAGGTTGAAGGTTTCATCTAATCAGCAAACAACAAGGTTTCTATCTAAGCAATTAGCATGGGTGGTCACATTCATACTTTCACAGAAGTTTAAATTGAAATTTGTTTTTCCCCCAGTGTCCATGATTTTTATTTTTCTAAACAAACTAAAAACATATCTCCTAACTTTAAAGGTTGAGAAAGACATTCATCATGAAAGGTGAAACATTGTGAATATTGGGTGTAGCTTTGATAGAATGGTCATTCTGTTAGACATATGCCTTATAGTACCACTTATATTGCAGGTCATAAATACCTGTCATCTGTGGTCAGCAATTAATATGGCTCATTGTCAGATCAGTGGGAGGAAAAATGTCCAGGTTTCTGTGTTTAGTGTGAAGAATATTGTAAAAAAAAAAAAAAAAAAAGGTCCCAGTGTATATTGTCAGTAGGGAAAAATGCCTTAAAGTCCAAGGTCTGTGGACGGAAGACTACCCCAGCGTCCACAGACAGTGGTAGGAAAAATGCCTTTATTTCAATGGGAGGAAAAACACACTCCTTTGTGGACTGTAAGCTTTTCCAACGTCTGTATACTCCCTTAAACTTTATTTGATGATAACACTGGGGAATGCAATTTTTGTTGAGTTGATCTTACACTTGTTTTTTAATAATTTTTGGGTGGTGAATCCAGAAATTACCCCAGGTTTTTGCTATCACATCCAGTTTTTACAATACAGAGTACCCTCCATATTTGTAAAAAAAACAAACAAATTTTACATACAATGAAAAAATAATGAAATAACTTGAATTTACTGTTTATTTAAATTTCTATTGTTCATATAAAAGATTTATTGTTACTCTATGACATTTTTTTTTTTTACAGTAAAACATTTGAAAATTAATCGGGTAAGCGGTTAAGGTAAAAATTTACACCTATAGCTTTTCCTTGAGTGTTCAGTGTTAGGACAATCCTGCCTGCAGCTCCAACAATAGTCAGCCATCATATGTACATCCCATCTACCCTGATACCGTCCTTCCATGACCTTCAAATCTTGGAGGAGCTGTTCACCTTGCTCATTACTGACTGCACCAAGGTTTTCCGGGAAGTTAGAAAGATGGCTATGCAGAAAATGCACCTTGATGCCCATTGTACAACCAAGCATTTTGCAGCTCTCTGGACAATTTCTGTGTAATTATTTGCTCCTGTGTTTCCAAGAAAGTCCTTGACAATGGCTTTGAATGATAACCAAGCATTCTTTTCAACTTCTGACATTGTCCTGATGAAATGTTCATCTTTGATGAGCTGCCGAATCTGTGGACCATCAAACACAACAGCCTTTATTTTTTCAAATGACAGGCTAGAAAATGCCAAAATTAGGTACTTGAAACAGTCTCCTTCAGTTGGCAAAGCTTTACCAAACTGGTTCATCAGACTCATTTTCATGTGCAGAGGCGGGAATATAATATTCTTTCTATCAACAAGTGGCTCATGTAGAATGTTTAGATCACCTGGTTTTAGGGCAGATCTTGGAGGCCAATTCCTTTCCACCCAATGCCTCTACCAAGCTCTGCTGTCCCACATGCACAGATAACAGGGATACATGGGGTATCCGCATTGCTGACCAAGAGGGAAGCATGCCATTTTAAGGTCAACACTGATGACCCAATTGCGTTGATGATATTGCAACAACCTAATGACTCTCTTTAATCTGCAAATTCTTCAGAAAGAGAAACTGAATGGCCAATTGGGACTGACCCAAATTTATTGCCATTGTGAAGGAGGACACACTTTAAGCTTTGCTTTAAACTATCGATGAATAGTCGCCATTCAGTTGAGTTATAGATTGGAATTCCCAATTCCTCCATTAAACCAGGTTGTTATGGCAATGCACAAAGCCACTGTCAGTTTTAAAGTACTGCAAAAATGCATTGTCTCTGGTTTGAAAGTACGATACTTTTGTTCCTTATTCAAGTAAGTTTTTCTCACTCAGCTAGGAGTTCTGAAACCTTCTTCCCAAATAATGTGCCAAATTACTCAACTCATGCTGATCAAATCCCTTTGAACGAACAGAGTTCTCTTCAATTTCATACTCTTCATCATTGTTGTCACCTAGTTCATCACCATATTCATGTACTTCATGAGAGAGTAGTGTAACAAAAACCAGCACTGGGATTTCATCTGAATGAGCCACTGGGCATATAGCTGATGGTAGACAAGGATACTCTATGTTACATTTATTTTTCTTGTTATATCCTTTGCACTATACAAAAGTAACAGTCACTGAAATGACCTCCTGGCTCTCACTAAACCATAGGTGTACCAAATGGCATCTTATGTTCCCTTTTTCCACATTTGTAAACCCTCGACACACTGTTTGCACACCTTATGAGGGGCCCAAGACTTATTTTGATCACCAAGTTTGACTTTGAAATATGTCAAATAAGCTTGCTCTACAAATGTGCTGATGTTCGCCCCTTTGACTGGGAATGGTGAAACTGCCACAGATATAACAAAATGAATCAGGGTTGTTTAGGCACTTACGATGAGAAACAGCAGAGCCAGAGATGATCTGAAAGTTAGGAAATACGTGTGTAAGTAGAAAAAAAAATTTTGCTTATTCGCTAAGTAGAGCAGCGCACAACCTCTGAGCACACTGTCTTGCGTGTAAATGAATAGCCTATACAAATCCACGCTACAGTAATCGCATTATTATAGGCGGTGGAGAAAAAACCTGACGTGAAAGAAGAAAACTTACTGCACTTTCAGAATAAGCATACCTATTTTAGTGTAAATAGGCTTAAAAATCAAAAAAGGCAACAAAAAATTTGTTCAAGATTTTTCCCCAGTGTAATCACTTTCACCTTCTGTATTTACAGTGGAGCTTTGAAGTTTTCCATTTTTTTAAATGAATATAATTGAAATCTACATCATCTGATTTTGAAAACCTTGTTAAAGAAATGATACAAAAATTATTATATTTATTGAACAAAATATCCAATAACATATCTGCGTGTGCCAAAATTAGGTGAATTGTAATCCTAGTATTTGGTGTGACCCCCTTATCAGCAATAAGTGCAGCTTAACAATTGCTGTAACTGATCATCTTGAAATGTCAAGAGCCACACATTTAGTACTATGTCCAAAAGATATTTTAACTCGTAAGGCGTTTCCCAATTGTTAGTACAATTAAAATAAATTCTACCTTTTTTATAACAGACAATATTTTTTTATAGTCATTAGATGTGGGAAAATGTCATCAACTCACAAGTCTTTAAAGCAGTATTTCAAGCTACTACAAACACCCAGAGGTCAGAGTGCTTATAAATAAATATGTCAAAAATTAACAATATGACCATACATTTCATAATGTAAATCCAACAGCTCACCTATAGTCATCACATTGTTCACAATTTACTCAAAAGGTATTTTTAGCCTATATTCCTACCAATAAACAGCTTTCTGGATTTATAAATGTATACAGTTCTCTTAGCAGAAGAAAATGGTTAATATGTTAGAGGGATGCAGTTGCACCCATGGGACTTGTACTATGGCATTTTATGCTTGCTTTACCAATGTTTGTTATTATGTTTTTGTGCATTAATTTTCTATGATCATCATCTAGTGGTCAGCCACCATCAGTGGTCGGTGTGCATGTTTTATTATGAGGATATTAGATGATAGAATGGAGCTATACGAAAGTTTACCAGCACACATACAAGACAGCAAATAGATAAACACTCCACTGTTTCCGCTACTTAGATTAAAAATAGTTTTTGTTGTATATATTGGCAAATACATGCTAAGCCACAGGACCACGTCAAGGCACCTTTGCAAGAGAAAATTTTCTTTAAAAACGAGGCAAAATTGTGCTGACTTAAAGTAAAGTCTGGGAAAGTAGGTCTTTACATCAAACAGATCTTGTAATAAAGGAAGAGTGCTTGTAATGTTAACCATGAATGGTGCCATGTAGAACTAATGAAAACAGAAGACAAGGTCACCAGCGCTCCTAATACAGGATTCTTGCTTTATTATAAAAGCACTATTGTAAAGCCAAGCTTTCGGGGTTGTGCAGGGTTCCTTCCTCAAGGCAACATAGTGATGTTGTACTGACTTCAATCTTCCAATAACATGCAAGCAAGTATTCTGCATTTTAGTTTTATGGATATGACTTTTTTTTAATATTTTTGTTTAGGTGATATAATGCAATTTTTACATAGCAGTAATACGTTTGTTTAGGTCTTTCAGCTCTTCAGATAATGCAATATAATTTTTGAGCACTAATACAGCATAAGGGCTGTATTGAGCCACACTCACTCCTGCAGTAAACTTTCCCTTCACTAAAGGGGCAGCTTTTTTTTTTTTTTTTTTTTTTGCCACAAACCAAATGTTTCCAGGTAAAAGTTTTACACAAAAACTAAAATCAAAAATTAAAAAAATATGCGACCTGACAAGTCATTTATGGAAGAACCTTACCTGCCTGATCGCATATTTTAAATCACCTGTCCTCACTCCGGGGCGGGTCCCACCATCTTCTTCCTGGAGTCTTCAGCCATTTCAAATGGCTGGGCCTTGAATGTCCGGGCTGTGCGAGGGTTCATTCAGTCAGTCAGTCATGTAAAACTCACAGGGCTTCTTCACCACCACACTCCTCTCCCTATAAAAAGCTAAGCAGTTCATTAATATAAAATTTCATCAAATCTTATCACCAGGTATTTAAATTTTTGTGTCCCAAACTTTACATGTCATGACACAGATGGCAAATTAAAGAAGCACTAAACTTAAGAAATGGAAAGCATTAAGAAATGTTTTTTTTTTTTATTAGGGACAGACTGTTTTTTGATTTTGTTGTTTTTGGAATAAAATAAACGTACCTACCTGTTTACAACATTTTTTTTAAATTAAATTGTATTTTTATTGAATTTTCCAAATAAATAATATTAACAAATATGACAGGAAACAATAACAAAACAAAGTATAGGAAATAGAGGTAAGCAAAAATAAATGACATTTGGTCATAGTGTTACCAGGTCTTTTCATGAGATACAATAGTGAAATATAGGGCTATAGTTTACAATGGATTATTAACTGTCTGTAAACATAGAATGACAAGAGAAGGGGTAATAAGGGGGTAGGGTGGATTTGGGGGACAAGGCAGCAGAAGCCCAGTATTGCATGGCCTGTGTGGTACATGTATGAATGTATGTATGTATGTATGTATGTATGTATGTATGTCAGATGGTAGGTCCCTAGGGAAAAAAGCAAATTGTCAAAATACATTGGTGAGGGATAGCAGGTAAGAGTCCCATGGTGCCCATATTGCTGTAAATTTATCAATGTGGTCATGTAACCGGCGGTAAGATGTTCCTTACCTGAACACCCTTTCAAGCATATAGATCGAAAAGGCTTGGGGGTAAGCCCTTTTCCAGTGTCTCGAAATGAGGCATCTAGCCTCTGTCAGAACATGAGAGGTCAACTTTTTGACAATTTTAGAGAGGTTATGTATGGGCAGGCCCAATAAGTGTGTAACCACATAACCAAATAGAGCCCCTTGATGTGTTTTGTTAGTGGAGTTCACAGGAGAGAATTAGGGTGCATGGGGGCAATCCATATTTTTTCTCGATCTCTGTCCAGTGATTGAACGACCAGGAGGCCAGATGGCGGAGATGTGCTGCCTATTAATATTTACACCCATTCCCCCTCCCTCCCAAATAGAGCAAAGTACTGATTTAAGCAACCAATGTGATTTATACCCCCAAATAAAATCGAGGCTGGCAGCCTGCAACGTCGAAGGGCTGAACGTGGAACTGGCACTGGAAAAGAAGCAAAGAAATACAATAGTTTAGGGAGTATGGACACTTTGACCAGAGTAATTTGACCAAAAAAGGATCTCGGTAGGGTACACCATTTGCGGAGGAGGAAGTGGAGCTCTCTGAGGAGTGGCAGATAATTGGTGTTATACAGGGTGCCATAGTTAGAAGATATTTGGACCCCCAAGTACTTCCTCCAGTGATAGGGAGTTTACAATTTAACTAAACTTGTTTATTCCTATTTAATTTGTTTGCATTATTTTATGGTAAATAACAAGTTACCTCATGCAGTTCTTTGACTTCGAAGACTCCCATCCTCCCATCACCTCTCACTCTGAGAAGGAATGGTGCATTCTGGGAAACTTAGACTTCATTTTGAGTGTATGTGGAGAAAGGGAGCCAGTCACCCACCATTACCACAGGTGGAGAAAATAGACATTTGGTTCTAGGCAGCATCACTGGTGAGAAATTGGACTTTTAAGTATCAAAAGTCTGTCTATTGTTCTTTTATATGTGCAATCTGACAGGATGTGTTTCTGTTTTCCTGGTCTCACCCACCATACACAGTTTGGCTTACTGGAGGACAGGAGAGTTTAGCTGCATGTCTAGCTGCAAAAAAGCCACAGGGTGATGTATAGCGAGGACACAATATCACCTATCCTCACTTCTTTGCCAGCGCTGAAATCTACACTCATTATGGAATGCTCGGCCATCTTGATTTGCCAGGCTAAAATGACGTAGCTTCTGTGCAATAACATTGTACCAAAGATTTCAAACAAGTAACTAAGTTTTTTTTTTGTAGAAGAGAAAAAGCCCTACTGCAATAATAAAAAAAACTTACCTGCCCATAATCTTTGTTTAGTTTTTATTTATCCAGACTTTAGGCAGTAAGAGATTTTTTTATAAAGAAATGCTGCCATCTAGTGGTATGAGAGATTATAACTGCTAACAAAAGTACAAGTTATTTTAAAGGTTACATATGTATTTTCTTACAGAGTTAACAGCATAAATCCTTAATATGTTAATCCTTAAAGTTGAACTGTACATTAGAAAATATGCAAGCAAGCAGGAAGCAGGAAGAAGACTGGGTAAAAATGCAGCTGCTGTATAGGATTGGCAGGTGTATATAAAAAACTGTGATCAGGCAGGTACATTTATTTAATTGCACAAAGAACACCACTTATCCCTTCTGCAATAAACAACCTGTCAGCTTGCAGTTTAGTTTTAACGCTTAGTTCCACTTTAGACAGATTCACAGTTCTGCTCAATACACATCAGAACAATTTTTTTTTGAACAACGCAGATTAGCATTGGTAACAATGCAGAAGTTAGAACTCATGGATAATATGATAATATTGTTTTAAATGACAGCTGCTTCAAAATGTAAGTGCTGCAGGGTAAGGTAAACCCTTCAGTAAAAGTCAGCTTAGTATTATTAACCCTAGTGTTGCTAGTGAGGCAAATGTTGAGCTTAAAGCATAGCCAAAAACTTTGTCATTGTTCTTTGTTAATAGGCACAGTGGGCAGCAGCTATCCAATGCATAATAAAAAATTACCTAAATAAACTGATTATATGATAATATATTATATTATTTCTCAAGTAATTCCTGGTATAGAAAGGAACAAAATACTGTTACTCCAGGCCTTAAAGGTACAGCTCACTGGACTCAGGACATTTGATTTAGGTCCAATGAACAAACTTGTCTTTCTTTAGGCAATTGATTTAAAATAAATTTTTATGTTTTGCATCTCTCTCTTGAAATGCATGTCTCCTATGAAATACATAAATATGCAGCCATAAAGTCCCTGCAAGATAGAAAACCATATCCTATTCACTGTCTTTTTTATTCATGCCAAAAAAACACAGCATATAATCCCTACATGTCTTTCTTCTAGTGCACCCTGATACAGAAATAGGGTGGTGTTCTTTTTTAATTAAAATGTTAGTCCTGTAGGGGGCAAGAGGTGGAGCATACAGTATGTATTCCACCAAAGAGTGTTGGTTGCAATAAAAAATTATGGTGGTGAGGATTTATTGTTTTTTTTAATATATGTGTAAAATGTGCTTAAGACAATTGAAAAAATGTCCTACATTATATAAGTCTGTACGGGCATTGAATTCTCAGCAGTGGCTTTTCATTAGATAAACTAAATGAAAATATCTTTCAATGTGTAATTGTGTGAATCTGCAATGTGTTTGCTTTCAATTTGTTTCTAAAAAATGCATTATTGCTCCAAAATGTTAATATTAAAAGTTGTCTTCTCAATTACTGTAAATGTAAGAAATGTATTAAAGGTGTATAGCATGGCAAACACACGTAAATATTTTTTCCAGCATACATTCCAAGTTCATGGACTGAAGAAATGTTTTCCCATCATTCATTCTAACTTTTTTGGAATAAAAAAAAAATGTGAAAAACAACTGTGATGGAAGCATGTTTTATTATCTGCTCTCCCATTAAATCCCAAATAAAGTGGGAACTTTATTATGATCAGTTATGATTACTTTTCCTAATATTTATAAGTATAGTCATAAATGTTATTTTTTCAAAGCCAGCTGGTTACTTTTCACATTTCTAAAAATAAGTACATAGTATTAAATATTCTAGTACATGTACAACATTTTTTTTTAAACAATGTAGTTTTCCTATCAATGGTAAAATTTAGTCTGTAAAATAGATTTTTAATTTTAGATGGTTAGTTTGCATCTAAATTTAGCTGATTAGCATCCCATAGCTAAGCCTGGGTACACATGTGCAATAATTCTCGTCTTATAATCGGCTCAGGGCCGATATCGGACAAGAATCTGACGTGTGTACAGCGCTGGTCGTCCATCATCCAAACGACCGTACTGGTGAGTCCACGGACGATGGACTACAAATGATCTTAATGGAAGTGAAGAGAGTAATCCCCACATAATTACTTCATAGTAATCCCCACTTCATATGTATATACAGCACTCGTTTATGCATCGTGCAGTCGTTAGTCTTTGGAAAGGATCGAGAAAGATCCTTTCGAACAACAATTATTGCGTACATTATTGTGTACATAGTGTAAGCTCCACGAAATGTTTATGACAATACTTCTGTATATTTCAATAATAAACAAAATTTACAACATATATATATGTATATACTCGTATGTATATAACATAAATACCATATTTTATTGCCTCAACCCCCAAAACAATGAGGGATTTGGAAAGTCAAATGTCTAGACAGATGTTTTTCTGACTAACATACATCACAACATGGTGGAGTAACATAAACCGCCATTGGTCTGATAGAAGCAGATTCTGTGCATATATCCCATAAAACGGTTAAAACACCCAACACGTTTCGCCCTACTAGGCTTCTTCAGAGGTATGAGTAGTAACCGTAGAATGTGGCTAATAAGAGTTTTTGGGAAAAACAGTCGTAATTGATATGACAAAAATTTGAAAAACAAACAAATAAACAAAAGTGCACTTACTTGTTTAGTGACAAGTTTTTAACGATTGTTAGCCCAGGTAATGATTTCTGTGGAATAATCTATAAGTTTAAATAAATTGGTTAATAAATCAATAATATAAATATTTATGTGAGTATGTGAAAATATAATAGACTTACTTGTTAATAGCGTTGACATATTTAATCATGTGTTAAATCTGCGATAGAGCAGGTTTATCAATGTGCAGAACCAAAGTAAGTAATATATTCATGGGTAAAGAATCTATGTGAGGAGGAAAGCAGCTATGCTTTTATTGAATAAATTTACTTGTTGGTGCAAAGTAAAGAGAGTAATCCTGGTTTGTAAAGCTTTGTTGGTGGTAATGCTGAGCATGATGGCTCAAGAGAGGAATCCAGCAGCTAGCTCGAGGCTCGAAGCATGAATGGAATTCATAGGAGAGACTGCCCTGCAGCGTTGTGAGGATCAGAAGGCAAGGAACTGTCAAACAGACAATTCCACCTTTTATTCATGAGGATTAGTGTCTAGGCTAGTGTTGTGTGGATGCGCCGGGTCCGATGTTCATCCCGCATGTGCTAGTACCATGTAATGAATGCATGTACGTCATAGGACGCCAGGTGTCCATCAAAAAAGGTGCTGCCCCCTAGGTACACTGATCCACTCAACTCTGTCTGCTGGCTACGAGATGGGGAGCCTGATTCTTCAAGCCAAATCGGAAGCTCGCTCGCGCATGCATACTCACAATCTGGAATCGGACCCCAAAAAGCTATTTGTCAACCAAATATTCTCCCTGCAATTATAAACTGAATTGATCACTTGCTCCTAGCCACACTACTCCATGAGCTTGACACTGGCAAGCTTGCATTAAAAGTCACTGTTCCCCTAAAAAATCATTCTTTCAAATGGCACACATCTTAGCCCTAAAAAAATGTTTGGGCTGTTCAAATGATCCAAACATATATATTAGCTGAGAAATAAGCATATTTTTAAATGACCTAATATTTTTAGGTTCAGAAAGAGTTACTAATTTCAGCTCTTTACATAGGTGCCTATCTAAACGCATATGATGGCGGACCCGAGAATCCGCCTGGTGATAAACTCCAGCGAGCTTTTGCCAGCGAACTAGATTTTTTCCACAAAAATTACAAGCACACATACACACAAGTTCTTGTTTGCTTCTAAAGATATATATATATATATATATATATATATATATATATACACTAAAATGTCAGGGAAAGTGTTAGAATGGCTTCAGGTAAATGAAAGTGTTAATATTTTGTATAGGTTATATTGATGTATAGGTTTTTAGGAAGAAACCAGGTTCTTTTAGGGCCCTGGAGCCGGCCAAGGGAGTGAAAGGGTGGGTTCCTTGGCCCAACCCAATTCTGACTGGGAAATATCCACCTACACTCGGGTGCAAAAGGAGAGGATGTAATCAGCCAGGGTGGATTCCAGGCTGAGAGAGAGCTAGAGTGGATGCCAGGCTGAGAGAGAGCCAGAGTGGATGCTAGGCTGAGAGCGAGCCAGAGTGTTCCAGGCTGGAAAAGGAGCCAGAGTCTGTTCCAGGCTGCAGGAAAAGGGGTAGAGCTCCAGGAAAGCCAGTGGGCAAACAAGACTTAAATGGTGAGTGGAACAGTACTGATATAGTGAATATGTTCGTAAGTGAGGGCACCTGAGTGCCCAGCCGGGCTACTGTTTATTGTTTTTGTTGTGAAGCTGTGGAGTGTACTGTAACACTTGCCTAAACAAAAAAAAAAACTGCTGTTATTTTGGACTTTTGGAGTCTGCTGCCTCTAATCTGCCCCGTAAGCATCCCGCTACCATGAGCAACCCCCAGTAGTATACCACCTTTGGTGGAGGATGCAGGCAGATTAAGTTTGCAGCAGTCGATTTAAAGGGCTGGTGTGGAGAGTGGCAGCAAAATGTAAGAGGTCCTGAAGCAGCTGATGGTTGCTAATGCTACCCAGCAGCAAGCTAGTGCTGCTCAAAAAGAAAGTTATAAAGCACAGCAGGAGGCCAATCATTTGTTGGTGGCACAACTGATGGACGTCTCTCGGACTTTAGCAGTAGATCGAAAAGCGCTGACTGAGGTTGTGCAGCAGCTGGCAGCAAGGAATTTGGATGGACTGCAGAAAGTATTCCTGTGGAAGATGCTCATGTGTTAACTGAGGAGCAGGCTGATGAATGTGGGCCTGTGTGGTTTGGGGAACCACCTCGGGGTGGATTTTACATGCAAAAAGCGGTATTCCTGAGTCACACTTGGGGACGCTTTTAACTAAAAAAAAACCCCACTTGCCTTGCTCCATCTCCAGCCGCGAAGTGCAGAGACGAGATCTATGGGCTTTCCTGGTGACGTTGGTACATGCGTTGGTGAGGGTGGGAGGATTGGCGAGAAATCCAAATAATTTTGTTTTGGATTCAATACAAAATAGCTGTATTGAGTCCAATACAAAGAAATATTCATATAATATATATATATATATATATATATATATATATATATATATATATTTATTTATTTAAATATATATATTTAATATATGCTACTATACAGTTACATTATTTTCAAATATTGTTTTTATTTAAACAGATTTTTGTGTTTTGTTATTTAAAATGTAATATTAAATTTAATAAATAACAGTGAGTTATGCCTAAGAATTACAGCCCAAAATGAAAAAACAAATTTCTGTACCACTTTTTGCATGGAAATTTGGACGGAATTAGACCGTTAGGGAGCTTAAAGAATGTGATCCTGCTTCAGCTGAGGCTGAGGTGTAGTTTAAAGATGCCCCTGTATCAGAGTCTGGAGTCCATAAAGGTGTCTCTCTTTCCAAAGAGGTGTGGGAAAAGTTTAATAAGTTAAGTGAAGTGCAGTTTGCTCTCCCTGTTTTGCCTGATGAACAGGAGGTTTAGGAGCATGGTGAGGAAAGTGTTGCTACATCAGTGGACGTGAAGGCTGAAAAAGTGATGGGAAACATGAAGCCTCCGAAACCAACAAAAATTAAAAAGGAATGTATAAAGAAAACTTTCCAGTGTGAGCTGTGGAGCTATACTTGTCCCAGACACTCAAATATTGATCATCCTATGCAGAGGCACATGAAATCTCGGTGTGGGGAAAAGCTAAATGAATGCTACATTTGTCATGTTTGCTTTACACAGGGTGGGACCAAGAAAAGGCACATACTGCATACAGAAGGTGGCCAAAGCTCATCGTCTCCATTTTGATACAGTCTTCTTTGACCATTATGGCCTTACTCAACCAAGGAGTAAAGATAAATCAAGATCTTTATGAAAGATGACAAAGGGAAAACAAAAAGTTTGAAAGATGACAAAGGGAAATCTGAAAAGCTGATTTAAGAGAAGACCCTTTGCAGTAGAGAACATAATGATACCAGACACATCTCCAGAGGACCGTGTCTCTAAAAAGAAATTTTTATTTTTGTGTGTATTGGTTGTTTTTTGTTTTGGCCTAGAAAATGAATGCAGTTGCCCTATCCGGGACTTATTGTATGAGGAAAAATGTGTCGAACAGTGCGGGGAGGAGGGGGATAGGATGGCTCCAGGGAAATTAAAGTGTTCAGGTATAAGTAGAGGGGATTGGTGGGTATTAGGGTTCCTAACATAGACTATTGATAGTAATTTTTAGCTTGCCTAGCCTGGATTAGGTATTTATAGGATAGGGTGAAGAGATAGACAGGCTTTTGTAGGCATGATTTTGACATTTCTTTGATAATTGTTTTATCTAATGATTGTGATATACAAGAAACTTTTCTCTGTGATTACACGTACATAGTTTCACATTTCAAGTATCATATCAATATGAGTTTTTTTGAAAAGGTCTCAAAAATTTATGACCATTTGCTTCCTGATAAGTCCCTATAATGTTCTTTTCATATGAGAAACGAAACTACATCCCTTTTCTCCCTTACCCAAGATAGCCGTCCTATTCTCGCAACAACGGCGAGATCTGGCGAGACTTCGCACAGACCCTGGAGATGCATGTCCTGCCTCTCATATGGTATTTATAGACAAGACGCCAGCAGATAAAGTCCTCCTGCGGCTTGCTGCCAATGCCTCGCCTACTGTATGCTTCCATCACATATCAACCCAAGTAAGTTTAAAACTTTGAGACATTTCTTCTTTCTTTTTTATCATAAATACTGATTCAACCTTGTCTGATTTATTACTATTACTTTTTGGCACATATACTCCTACTTTGGTCTCAACTAGACAGTATTCAGACCTACATGGGCATTCATGGATTTTCCTCTATATTGTCCATATTTAGATTCCATTTTGGTAAATCAGCAATCAATTCATTTGATAACAGGTGAGTATACCTGCATTTTCATCACCAACCCCTATTTCACCTCTATACTTAAGAGTTTTCAAAAGAACACTCCCTCACTTATCCCTTTTAGTGACATATCACACATCTTCATTCGTCTAGCACTCTAATAATATCCATTGACATATTGTAAGTAAATACTGCCAATTTGTGTGCATCTATTATAGACAGTATCTGGTTTAATTACACTCATGTACATTAAGCTCCTTGTTTTTTCTTTATTTTATAACAGTAATACCTGACTTGGTCATCTAGATGTGCTTGCTTAATATCAACACAACCTTATTTACTTATACTATACTTCAGCCAAGGCAAGTCAAAAATCTTTTTCTTCCTTCCCCCTTTTTTGATAATAGACTTTATCCTTTCATTAACAGAGTATTCACAAGTAATAACTGTTCAATTTCATACACAATCCTCGCTCTATGTTGCTGATAATTTTATATTGGGTTTCATCTATCTGAGGTTTCTTTTATTTGTACTATTCTCACCCATTACCAACCAATGACTCAAATGATCTTTTCATAGTTTCCATACATAACACCTCTTTCATATGTTTTTGAATAATTGGACGTGGAAATCCTGCAGATGTTTTTATCTACCCCATATTACTGTGAATATATTATAGGATGGGTTCCTTGGCCCAACCCAATCCTGACTGGGATATATCCACCTGCACTCAGGTGCAAAAGGAGAGGATGTGATCAGCCAGTGGATTCCAGGCTGAGAGAGAGCCAGAGTGGGTTCCAGGCTGAGAGGAAGTATGGTACAGGCTGGGAAAGGAGCCAGAATGGGGTGGCTTGTCCTCATGTAATCCCCAGTGCCTGGGGATCCCACACTGTCAGTAGTCCCACGGCTGTGCTTATGAATGAATGCAGCTTTGGGAATCATCCTGTCAGTGTGGGATAACCTGTAAAAAATAAAAGATAAAAAATTACACTAAACACACACACACAATAAATAAAATACTTTAACATTAAATCCTCCTACTTTTTTTGTTTTTGGTTTTTCCTGAATAGCTTTTTCTTGGTGTACAAATCTAAAGGATGGGATCAATAAATGATTATGGAATGTCAAACTGAAAAAAAAACAGCCAAATTTCACGTACTATGCACGCCCAATTGCATGTTAATTTTTAGCACCTGTGCATATAATGATGAGCATATATAAGGGTGTTGTCTAACTTGCTTGTTTCCTTTGGCTTTATTTTTTTTTTTCAAGGAGGGGCTGTTAGTTTGTTAGCCTAATCTATGTTGCTACATTTGATATTTTGCTTACCATTTAGCACAATAGCTGTTTTTGTTTTTTAAACTTTGAATGTTTCAACGTCCATTTTGCAATTAAGAAGTCAATGGTAATGCTATGTTATTGTGGCCATATTGTTTCATTTCAATAATATGTCTATATTACCACTCTTAAATGTTTGTCCTGCATCGATGTTTTCTAATCCAGTTTTCCACCCTTGATAGGTCAAAATTGC
Source organism: Pyxicephalus adspersus (assembly GCF_032062135.1). Classification (NCBI taxonomy): domain Eukaryota; kingdom Metazoa; phylum Chordata; class Amphibia; order Anura; family Pyxicephalidae; genus Pyxicephalus; species Pyxicephalus adspersus. Next base: position 97,186,251 of record NC_092862.1, read on the forward strand.
ATATCGGTTTGGTAAGTAATTTTGGAATGCAATATTTTTTGGGCCACGTGTTTTTTTTATTTTGTCATGTAAATTTAGTGGTGTGTGTGTGGTCTCTATATTTTAATGTGCCCTTTTAGCAAATGGGTTTATTTTGAATAAACTTTTTTGAAAATTGTTGTAGTTTGTTTTCTGGGGGGTTGTTTTTATCTCCTTTACAATCCCCCAGGACCTACAATTTAAAAAGTCAATTATGCTTGTTTTTAAGCAGTTTCCTTCTATGATTTGTTTGACTGGCTAAAAACAGCACAAGTGGCTTATTAAAACTCAGTTGTTTGATGCGCATAGCTATGTGCTAAACCTCAGAAGTGTGATGCGCATTGTTGTGCACCAAGGCGTAACCGCTATGTGTGCGTGAACTGTGTTCTATCAGTTGAAAAATGCCAGTTTTCCAGAGAAGGATCCTCATTCCGGTAAGTTTTTCTTTTTATGTGTATATTGTTTGTTTTGCTTCATGTGCACTAATGTATGTACATACATGTGCATATAAATATATATATATATACACACATATACACACACATTTATGTGTGTACCTATACATATAAAAGATAAATTCTAGGAAGAAATAGGCAAAGAGAATTTTTTGGGGCATATTGCTTAATATGCTTTAAATTGAAAAGATTGCCTGTTTCTTCCTATGATTTTCTGATGTGATGGGCTTGGCTCCAAGCAACATGGAGGATATTGCTTCTGATTCAAGGAGGAATCTACTTTTAAGTGCTTCCACTACCAAGTGAGTAAGTCAACATATAGTGGGCCAAGGTCTAAAATGCCATTCAAACCTTCATAAACACCCTAAAGGCTGGAAAAGCACGAAAATATGTTTGCCACAAGGTGTATTTGTCCCTGCAAGGTTTTAGATACTAGTACTATTTGTTTTATGTAAACACCTAAATAATGCATACAATCCATTATTTAATGGGCAAAATTAAGTTGAGCAACAAAAGAACATCTGTTCTACAAGTTTCTACGAGTGCTTGTCCCTGCTTGTGAGCTTGGCAATCAATGTGGTTGGATGTTGTGCTTGGCAACCTGGACCTCCTTCCATTACCATCAGGTGTGTTAGAATGAGTATGCTAATCAGCTGGACAGATAATTGACAACCTGTTTGGCCAGGAAGTGGAAGTGTGTTTAAATGCAATGAGGCTAAGTTCAGGCAGCACAGCACAATGAAAACAAACCTATTACACTGCTACAAATGAACACAGGAGTTGTGTGACAGCAAATCAACATGAGTGCAAATGTCAGACTAATAAAATTAAAACAACAAGATAAAATAAAAACCATGACAATTTATTCATAAAAGGAATATGTACATGATACATTCAAATACCAATATGTGACAATGTGACTTTGAGAATGGGACAAATACAACTAGGGGGTTTAAGTATCAGGTTGGAGTGGAAACCATGCAGACATTTGTATTCAATATTTGTGTAAAAAAATGACAAAATATTGCTAAAGAATTGCTAAACAACATGTCATTACAAACCAGACACAAAAACATTGCAGCAAATGATGAAACTAACAATAATGAGGATTACAAAGTCACATCAATGCATACCATCCAAGCAAACGTACTTGATTAATCCCCCCCCCACAAACTAGTCCTGTTAAAATAGTAATAATGAAAATGCATATGTATTTATATGCATTTAAATTAATTTTGACATACACAAGTGAAATCACTAAATGTTCCTTGATACATATATTATAGCATATTTGGCAACAATCCTTTTTTCAAATATTAGATTTTTATAAAGCCAAACTATTGCTCATTTAATAAGGCAGGAAGGCGGCTGGCAAGTAACAATGAGTGTACTAGCACTCGGCTCCGGCTCACAGAAATACGCCTCATATATCAGCATGTATATACAGGCAGAAAGCTTACACGCACTTGCTTGATAAATCAGGCCCATTGGATCTGGCAGCAGCGGTGTTGTGATATGACAGTATCTGTTGCGTCTACATATGGGGAACTCAAGAAAAACTCCACTAACTGGAAAATCCAGCTTTGTGGGGTGTTAATACTGGGGGTCCTGACGCTTTGTCCCCCGTAAACTGATTCAGGACCAAAGATAAAGGGGGGGGGGGAATTTAAGAGAGATTAGAACGTGATCCTTATTAGTGATTTTAAAGTGATCGAGTTAAAACATAATGGTAATGTTTTTGTATTGGATGCTTAAATGGCAAGTTAGGTTAGTATTGTGATATTCAAAATTTAACATTAGGACTTATGTAAATGAATAGACATATGATTATATTAAAAAAGGTGTCTATCTAAAGTGTAAAGTGTAGCAATAATATCAAATTCTTTACGTGGATACAGTATTGTAAATTAATATAGAGACCTATACATGAGCTTAAAACTATAATTTAATTGGTGATGTTATCTATATAATAGTAGTAGGATCAGCTTTTGTCAGCACACTTTAAGGGTAAGGTAATATAATATAGAAAACTATAGAATAGTTGGACAGGCGAACATTGTTTTAAGTATAATGAGAAATGTAGCTGGTTGTTTAGGTTCCCTATTAATTCCTGTTTTAAATAAAGTAATAGACTAGAATGTAGAATATTCTGGATGGAATAAATTGAGAATGCTCAAGGACTAGACTAAAGGAATGGTTTGAAACTCAGAGTGTCGTTTAATCCAGGGGGTGGGTAGCCCTGAGGTTGAAGATCCACTTGGATTCCTCTTGGAGGAGTTTAATGTCAGGGTCTCCTCCTCTGGGAATATGCAGAATGTGCTCTGGAGCAAATTCAAAACATCCTGGGCATAGTTATGTCTTTTGGCAATGTGGTATCCAATGGGAGTTACAATTTTGCTGTGTGTTTTTGAATGGATATGCCCGTAGATATGTTTTTTCAGAGCCCTTTTGGTTTTTCCGACGTAGAATGCTCCACATTTTCACATGATCAAATAAATTACTCCTTTCGAGAATGTTTTGGTCTATGGGTGATTCCATTTCGTAAGATAATAATTTGGGCTTCCAGGATCCAGTTACATGGTGCATGCGCCACATCTAAACATACCCTGTATAGTTATTCCTGGTGTCAGACCCAAGCCAGGTGTGTAATGTCTGGAAATTAGGTGATCTTTTAGAGAGGGGGATTTGCCATAGAGTAATTGGGGTTTGGGGTTATAGTCAAATCCAAGGAATTGACTATAGGGTATGCTATTGATAAGAGTCTGGGGATGGGCACTAGTAGCATGCAGAATAGTATTGCCCGCAGTGCTTATCCTGTAGAGAGTGGTGTTAATGGTTTGATTGTCATCAAACATAAGGTAGACGTCCAAAAAGGGCAATTGTTTTGCATTGGATTTAATTGTAAACTTAAGATTGAATGTATTGTGTTGGAGAGTATCAAAGAATTCCAGGAGTAAATCTGATGGTCCTGTCCGTATGACCAAGATGTCATCAATTGTATCGCCACCAAGCTAGAATTAGGTTGCTCATTGATGGTGATCTGAAGAGTGGGTTTTCCCATGCACCAAGATAAAGGTTCACGTATGAGGGTGCACATTTTGTCAACATAGCTACCCCTTGTTTTTGAACATACATGTGAATATTGAACAAGAAGAAATTTCTCCTAAGAATATAACGTAGCAAGGGAATGGTAAAGGGATTTTTGGAAGGTGTTAATGAGGTAATTCTTTGCAAGCTTGTTTGTATAACTTGCAGGCCTTTTCTCATGAGGAATCCTACTGTACAGGGCTTCAACATAAATAGCAACTAGGAGTGTATTATCAGGTACTTTCATGCGGTTGGTAAGTTTTAACTATTCAATTATGTCCTTTATATAGGACGGAAGATTAATCACAAGGGGTCTAAGATAAGAATCTCACATTTCACTTGCATTAGAAGAGATTGAGTTAATGCCTGCTATTATGGTACGACCTGTAGGGGTTTTTGGGAATCTTTATGAATCTTTAGTAAAGCATAAAAGGTTGGGATCATGGGGTACTTGATGGAAAGGTAATCCTTGGTATGTTTGTCAATAACATTGGTTTTATAAGCTTCCCAGATTAGTGAATTAAATTCTTGTACATATTCTTCAAATAAATTGTTAGTGATAGGCGTGTGCCATTTTAGAAAACTAATCAAGCAGGGTATACTTTCTACCTTCTATCACTCTCTCTGGGTATCAATTACACTGGTGAACAATTTTGAACACATTTTTTGTTGACTTCAATTTTTAAGTTTATTTACACTAAAATAGGTTTTTTCTCTACCTCTTATATTAATGCGATTACTGTAGCGTGGATTTGTATAGGCTTTTCATTTAAATGCAAGACAGTGTGGTGAGAGGTTGAGCACTGCTCTACATAGTGAATAAGCAAAATTTATTTTTCTACTTACACATGTATTTCTATTCTTTCAGATCATGTCTGGCTCTGCTGTTTCTCGTCATAAGTGCCTAAACAACCCTAAATCATTTTGTTATATCTGTGGCAGTTTCACCATTCCCAGTCAAAGGGCGAACATCAGCACATTTGTAGAGCAAGCCTATTTGGCATAATTCAAGTTAAAATTGGTGATCAAGACAAGTCTTGGGCCCCTCATAAGGTGAGCAAACAGTGTTGAGGGTTTACAAATGGGGACAAAGGGAACACGTGATAAGATGCCATTTGGTGTATCTATGGTTTGGCGAGAACCACGGGATCATTTCAGTGACTGCTACTTTTCTATAATGAAAACTTCGGGATATAACAAGAAAAATAAATGTAACAGAGTATCCTAGTCTACCCTCGGCTATACGCCCAGTGGGTCAATAAGATGAAATCCCAGTGCCGGTTTTTGTTACACTACTCTCTCTCGAAGAACATGATTATGGTGATGAACTAGGTGACAACAATGATGAAGAGTTTGAAATGGATTTGATCAGCATGAGTTGAGTAATTTGGCGCATGATTTGGGACTGTCGAAGAAGGCTTCAGAACTCCTAGTATCAAGACTGCATGAGAAAAACTTACTTGAAAAGGAACAAAGATATCGTACTTTCAAACCAGGGAAATTGCATTTCTGCAGTACTTTAGAAATGACAGTGGTTTTGTGTATTGTCATAACATACCTGGTTTATTGGAGGAATTGGGAATTCCAATCTATAACCCAACTGAATGGCAACTATTCATCGATAGCTCAAAGCGGAGCTCAAAGTGTGTCCTCCTTCACAATGGCAATATATTTGGGTCAGTTTCTCAGTTTCAATTGGACATTCAGTTTCTCTTTGTGAAGAATATGCAGACTTAAAGAAAGTCATTGAGTTGTTGCACAATCACCAAAACAATTGGGTCATCTGTGTTGACCTAAAAATGGTATGCTTCCTTCTTGGTCAGCAATGCGGATACACCAAGTATCTCTGTTATCTGTGCATGTGAGACAGCAGAGCTTGTGAGAGGCATTGGGTGGAAAGGATTTGGCCTCCAAGATCTGCCCTAAAACCAGGTGATCCAAACATTCTACATGAGCCACTTGTTGATAGAAAGAATTAATATATTCCCACCTCTGCACATGGAACTGGGTCTGATGAAGCAGTTCGTTAAAGCTTTGCCAACTGAAGGAGACTGTTTCAAGTACCTCATTTTGGCATTTCCTAGACTGTCATTTGAAAAAATAAAGGCTGGTGTGTTTGATGGTCCACAGATTCGGCAGCTCATCAAAGATGAACATTTCATTAGGACATTGTCAGACGTCGAAAAGAATGCTTGGTTATCATTCAAAGCCATTGTCAAGGACTTACACAAGCAAATAATTACACAGAAATTGTGCAGAAACTCTTGGAGAGCTACAAAATGCTTGGTTGCAATATGAGCATCAAGGTGCATTTTCTGCATAGCCATCTTTCTAACTTCCCAGGAAAACCTTGGTGCAGTGATGAGCAAGGTGAAAGATTTGAAGGTCATGGAAGGACGAATCAGGGTAGATGAGATGTACATATGATGGCCGACTATTGTTAGATAGGGTTGAGCAAGCAAAATATTTAATTTCGATCTTGCGGCGAATCGGGCCTTTCTCGCCTACAGAACATGTAAGCGAGAATGGCCTTGTTATGTGCCACAAGCTCGATGCCGAACAGAATGCCGAACTATAGTGACGTTTTATTTTAACTTTTCCTTACCTTATATACCCGCCTGGGAAAAAGAACTTTCTGTTACTCTGAGGATGATTGTATAAGCCTATGGCAAACCATTAATAGAAACATAATTGCACTTGAAAACACTTATAAGATCCTCATGTGGTTAAAGTTAAGTTTGGCGCGGATTGCATATGCAGTCCCATCTCCCAATTGTTTCTGTGGCTGTTGATCCGGGGCACTATGGGCCATGTCTGGTGGCATTGGCCCAAGGCATCTAGATTATGGACTAGAGTGTACCATATGAATAATTCTGTTTTAGGCATTAACTTACCTAGAGATCAGTGACATGCCTTGCTTTATCTACATTCAGCTAATATTGAGAGGTGGTCCGCTACTCTTAAAACACAAACTTTCATGGCTGCCAAGCAAACTAATTGCACACGCATAGAAAATCCCCTTTTTAAATTTCTTAGAAATAAAAAAAACGCTTACATAGTATGATGATTATTGAAAAAATCACTGCTATTAATAATGATAATCAAGAAATATGGGACTTTTAGGGCTGTAGTATTTACTTACTTAATTTAAAACACAGCATAAAATGTAAGCATATAATGATACTTTGTTGTAACAATATTTGAAAATGTAAATATAAAGTTGAAATGAACTTATTACTTATAATAATAAAGGTAAAATTTAGGTTCTCTAGATTTTCTGAGGAAGCTGACTGGGGTTCTGCCAAACGCTTAGAGAATGCTAAACCAACTAGAATGCCCCATATGTCTAGGGTTATTTACCCAAAGGGTGAAAACGTTTTTTATGCTTTGTTTTTCAATTAAGTAAATAAATACTACTGTTACTAATGTGATTTTTTATTAAAATATTTGAATTTGTACTTATACGAGGGGGTGCTGATAAGTTCCTGGCTTTGCCCCCTTCCAGATGAAATAGAAAAATGAGTGTGGCGGCATATGACAGCCTAATATCTTAGTATGTAACTGTGCAAATATCAGGTCTTTGCAATGCATAAAACTGTTTTTTCTTTAGTGAGAAGCTGTGATGGCAGAGGCGCAAGCAAGTTTCATGTTGTTGGAGTTACGGGCTGTCATGAAGTTTTTGTTTCTCCAGGGAAAATCAGCAAAGGACATTCACACTGAGACCAGACAGTATTATGCTAACCTCTTGGAAAAGCGTGGAAAGTTGACCAAAGGGATCCTTTTTTTGCAGGACAATGCACCTGCGCACACGTCCAACATTGTGGCTGCCAAATTGAACACCCTGGGTTTCCAATTGGTCAACCATCTCTTCTTTTCATCTGACCTGGCCCCTTCGGACTATTATCTGTTCCCGAATTCGAAGAAACACCTAAACGGGCAACGTTTTGAGGACATTTCTGACATCAAATATGCTTCTGAGAGCTGGTTTACAGCCCAAACAAAGGACTTTTATTTTAACAGTCTAGAAAAGCTGCAACTACACTGTACCAAGTGCATCAGTCTCAGGGGGGAATATGTTGAATAAATGTGTTATTTCATAACTCTGGCTCTCTTTTTTCTGGGCAAAGCCAGGAACTTCTCAGAGGCCAATAAATTTGGGTCCTAGCTTGGCCGAGGGTTGGCGGAGGGGAATGTTGCGGGTAGAAACCCAAACCAGATCACCCGGTTGGAACTGGGGCTCAGGGGAGCTATGGCGATCTGCAAACTTTTTCTGCTGGGCTACTGCCTTTCTAAGATTATTCTGGACCTGGTTCCAAACAAATCGGGAACGTTCTACCCAATCGTTAAGGTCGGGAAGATCAGAGGGTGGACCTAAGAGAGAGGACACTTTGGGACTCCGACCCCCGACACACATAAACGGAGAGATCCTGGTGGAGGAGTGCTCTGCGTTGTTATATGCCACCTCCGCAAAGGGGAGATAGTCAGCCCATCTCTCCTGGCAATCAGATATAAAGCTCCGGAGGTATTGTTCCAATGATTGGTTGGTTCGTTCGGTCTGGCCATTCGACCATGGCTCGATGCCCATTTGGGCACAGAACTCCCTCCAGAACCGAGACACAAACTGAACCCCAATGTCTGAAACAATTTTCTCTGGAGCCCCATGAAGACGGAACACATGAAACACAAATAAGTCGGCCAATTCCTTGGCCGAGGGTAACTTGGGTAGCGGTATGAAATGGGCTTGCTTACTGAAGCGATCTACCACTACCCAGATCACCGTGAACCCTAAGGACCTTGGAAGATCCGTGATGAAATCCATGGATATGTGGGTCCATGGAGCAGCTCTCTGCAAACACTTTTGGTAAACTATAGATCACACTATAAATTCAAATATAAATGTAAACAAAAACATGTAAAATACTACCCAGCATCATGATTACCGTACAAAACTGCAGCTAGCTTCTAAAAAAAAATTTAAATGTAACTTAAACTGTAAGTTGCTGGCAGTAGCTTGATGATAAAAATCTATAGGCCTACCAGTGTTTCTGCCGAAAGCATTATGTGGATGAAGATGCTTGCCTTTCAAAACTCACTGGAGAAATTATGGTTCTGTTTCCCAATATCCTCTTTTACCTCTATTTATTAAAGGGTTATGAAATGAAATGGAAGAAGCTGCAGAGGATCAAAAATGCTTGCTATTCAGTCACAATTGGCACTGGTTGGCCACTAGATGGAGCTCAAAGATAGATGCACGCAGAAACATTACAGCAGAAATATAAGTGGTGCTAAAAGCATGAAAAACTATTTTTTAAGAACTATGTTTGCAGGAGCATCTTTATTTTGGGGAGAGGAAAATCATATAAATAAAAACACATGGAAACTTTTGCAGATTTTATAAAGAAATTACAAATAAACAGATATAAATAAAACATAAATCACATAAAAGCAAAGCCTTTAGATGATGGTCTAGCTTTAGTAACTTAAAAAAGGCAAACAAAAATTATATATGACCTAAAACAAGTCAATTCAGCTGCATGAGTGTTCTAAATATGAAGACTATGGGAATAGGAGGTGAAAATATGTTTTTTCCATTTATTCTATCATATTTTTATTAAATGGTAAAAAGACAGACTAAAAGAGGCTGTTTCTGGATTGTAGGCTAGGAGATTGAAGTAGAGTAGAAGATCAAGTGTCATGGTAAAGATTAGATATCCATTCTGCACTGTAAGTTTGGGAAAACATGGCTTGAGTAGAAAGTTGTAATATTTGAATAGCAATATAGTATTTGTTGAAAATTAGCATTTCCTAGGCCTTTACTTTTTTCTGTATACATATAAATTTTAAATTTAGTTTACCCCTTTAAACACATAAACTTATTGACCTTCATTTGCGAGGATCTTAGATCCTGAGATGGAATATTGACAAGAAGAAATCTAAAAATCATAGTAATTTAAGAAGGGAATTTATTATTATTGAATGAATCCTTGTCATGCTTGGGGAGACAGGGCCACTAGAGAGAGCTATGGCTTTCACAAAAGTGGTGTGAGCCCTGAGAAGGGCCAAGGCACAGAGTCTAAGCAGCCACCAGGTTTTCTCCAGAGCCTCTAGGGGTGAGTACGTTGTGCTGCTAGTTACCGCCAATATGCGTCCTTGGGCACACCAGCGTGGGCAGGAAGATGCACGGTACCAAATCACAAGGCAGAGGATATGTCAAGTAAAGCAGGGTCAAGGCAGGCAGCAAGCAAGAGAGGTCAGGTCAAAAGCCAGGGGTCAAATACCAGGGATCCAGGAAATAGACACCAGTGACACAGGGGCCACTGTGGACACAGGGAACACAGGAGACACTGGAAGCAACAAGAGCAGAGGCACAGGTGACACAGGAATATTCACAGACAGAGAGGAACACTGGAACAGCACAAGGGAATAGGCTAGAAACAACAGACTTGGGCAACAACAAGGAGTTAACACAGAAGCTAGACAGAGGAAACACTGAATTAAGCAATAGGTGAACAGGTACTAGCTTAGCAAACTAGGGGCTCGCCACTAGTGGAGACATGTTGCACAAACACTGAGTGCAGTGTCCGAGCTAGCTAAATAGCCAGTCATGAATAGGAGGCTATTTTCTGATTGGCTGGCGGATTGATCAAAACGGATAAAGCTTGGAAGCAGAAGCACGCTCAGAGTCCGGACAGCCCGCATGCGCAGGAGAGAGATGCCTAGGCTTTAGCAAGGAAGAGGTAAGTGTGACAATTCTGTTTCAACATAGTTGTAAGTAGTAGTAGGTTGTGAAGGGTAATGATGGCAGAATGCAATAGCCAATAGGACATTAAGCTGTGAACATTGCAGTGAATTAAGATGTGAACAGTGCACTTACAAGGATATTTTGGCACTTGAGATGCCAAGGAAGGTCGTATTGTGACTAATTAAATCTGCAATGCACACGCTTGCCTTGTGCTTGTTGACAGAGTTGTTCAGAAGAGACAATTTTTATATAAGATATGTGTAATATGTGTAAATGTGGGTTGTAGGTGCAGAATGTAATGTTTTAAGAATAGGTATGAAACTTGCACTGATCCCCAACATAGTATATGCCATAGGTATTTCTAACACGCTAAATCAAATGTTTTCTGTAAGAATACTGGGTGCAGCATGCCTGCGTTGCCCATTTTCTGTAATTATCAGATGAATTCAGTAACATTTCTAATTTGGTCTGTGATTTGTGGAAATTGAATCCAGCTGGTGAATATATCGAGTTACAAGGAAGGGTTGGGCAATCCATGTGTAAATGAGTATCCTGGCAGTCAGTCTAGGTAAACATTTTCTAATGTAAAAATCTGGGGATCTTTTAAATTTAACCTGTATTGTCATGGCCTTGGTGGAGTTCTTTTTTGGTTCTTGAATTTAATGAACAGTATTCTTTTCGTTTTTCAGATCTTTACAGACGTCAATAAGGTCAGATTTGTGAAGTAATTTTGCTGGTCTGAGCCCTAGTTTTGGAAGGAACTTCAGTTTGGAGGGGTCTATAGCATTATTATCGAGCAACAAATCTAGAGTTACAATTAACTTGCCTCCCATAAATATTGATATTTAACTTAGGAGAGTGATAAATTACACATATCTTTCAAAAACTGTAATTGAGTCAGGGACATATTAGGACTATATAGCGACCCTCTGATCAGAGATGTCACTGATTTGCAAGGGCGAAGCTTGTTTCTAATTTAAATAAATAATATAACAGAACCAGTTTTCATGTAAATTACATTTTTGCATTTTGGGAAAATTGAATTTCCATTTATATATTTTTAATATATAAATAAGGTTCGCAACTACATGCCCAAGAAAATATTAGCCAAAGGATAGAGATATTTTATTAATGTTCGGAGGGAATGCAACTGAGTTGGTAAAAAATGTAATGTGTTGTTTCTGCCACTGGATGACAGTAGTATACTAGGATTAGTCAGTAAGGGAAAAATAGAAACAATTTTGGTATATATGAAGTAATAGGATGTATTAAAATCACATTTTATGATCTATGATATTGTAAAAATAAAATAGAGATAGCTAGATAGGGCTTGTGAGTAGAACTAAAAGTAATAGGTCCTGGATTTTAAAATTAATTACATAGAACTTTTTGTGCAGGTAAACTCTGGTCACTTGAGAGACAAACAGTAATGTCTTCTAAATGTGAACTTAAAGTAAGGAGTACTTAGGGCAATATTTATAAAGAGATTGTGTGAAACGCTAAGTATTTTCAATTGAGATTCCAATTAGACATAGTAGACATTTGAACTTATGGACATTGTGTAAGTGTGTGGTAAACAGCCACTAGGGAAGGTTGTAATGAATAGGGACCAAGTCCTGAGTAACAGCAGTTTCCAAAATTGTTACAGTCAGTGTAGTAATGCATAATTAAAGATGTAAGAGCTTCCAATAACGAAATCATTCCATTAACGAGTCGGGTTTTCTTTGTCCAGTTCTTTCTCCCTCCACGAACACATAAGGAGAGTGCCTAAGGTATTCATGCTGCTCCTGAGCAATCCTACCAGCTGGCACCAGTGGTGACATAGGGAACTGAGTTAGAAATACCTAAGTGTTTAGTAAAGTATGTGTGCACATATGTGTACATACAGTACATACATTTGCAGTGTATGTCTTTGCAGTTTATGTATGTGTATACAAGACATGGATAGCTTCTATGTCACCAGCCCCTCCCATACCACCCCAGCCAGCTACCATCACCTCCTCCCACCCAACCCCTTCAAATAATACATACAACTTTTGGAATAATATAGCTAGGGTAAGCCATTTATTAACATTATATAATATATAACATCATTACAAAAAACATTACAAACATATATAAATAACATATATATATATATATATATATATATATATATATATATATATATAACTTGGTTACAATATAAAAACTTTCAACAACTGAATATTCGCCTATACCGAATTTTCATCTTATAACACTCCCAAACATCCTGAACCCCCAACAAAAACCAAAGACCAACAGATTATTATTTTTGGCCCCCAGGCACGCCCCCTTGCCTCGGGTTCCGATATGACCAGACCGATCCCCCAGTCCAGTCCCACCTGTCTACTGTTCTGCCTCACATCTGCTGTCCTAGTGCCACCTAAAAACATGGGAATGCCCCACAATTGGAATGAGACAGGGAGCTGATCATAAAAACACAGACCACAGAGCAAAATAAAAACTGCACAACACCCCCCCCCCCCCCCCCAGAAAACTCAACCACCACTTTAACTAAATGCGGCCTTATAAACAATCTGTTCTGTTGAGATTCCCAGTGTCAGATACTCCGAATAGCACTCTTCTCCAAACCCCAACACGCTGCCTCAGTAGCTACCCTAAATCTAAATGAAGAGGAGTAATTCTTCACCTGGCCCCCCACTGCTAAAATGCATTTTGTAAACACAGAAATAAATTGAAAACTCAACAGAGCCAAAACCATTCTGGTGCTCTAAAAGCAACCCTTCCAGCACCTGGGCTAACCATCACAAACTGCTGCACCACCTACACAGAGCAACTCTCCTGCTCAGATCCCCCACTGCCCATTGCCACCTCTAGCTCAAATCACTCATGCCACACACCACAAAAAGCAGTCAACGTCGCCTCACTCACCGACCATCTGATCAAGATCTCAGTTGGAGAGCTGGCACTCCAACCACACCGAATTATCATTAAACTATTACAAAAGCATACTCCACACCTACAGGCCCTCTCTGAGGTCCTTAGTTAACCACACAAAATGTGTAGGCATCCACACCACTGAGGTGGCAGCAGTCAGCCTCCTACTGGAAACCCTACCCATGGGCATAATTTAACATGCAAATGACTGCAGCTGCCGCAGTTTCAGCTTCCGCCTCCCTTGTGCCGCCTGCACCTCTGCTTTTGTGTCTTTCAACTTCCCTATTGCTCGGCAGCAACCTACTCTCCACTGAGTCCAACTCAATTCCAAGAAAAACCATGACAGTACTAGGACCTTCAGTCTTTCTAGAAGCCAAAGATACCCCAAACAGTTCCGCCATATGCCTCAAGGAAGCTAAAAAAACTCTCCACACTGTGCTATCCGTCGCCCCGACACACAAGAAATCGTCAAGGTAATGAATGATCAAGTCCAGTCCGGCCACATCTCTGACTACCCATTCCAGAAAGGAACTGATATGTTTAATCAAAAGACAGGAAATCGCCCAACTCATAGGCATGCAATAGTCAACAAAGAAGGAACCTTCCCACGTGCACCCCAAGAAATGCAAACTATCCAGATGAACCAACAACAACCTGAAGGCAAACTCAAAGTCAGCCTTCGCTAACTAAGCCCCTTCCCTGTAATGCTGACCCCACTTGACCGCTGTATCAAAGGATGTGTAGGCCACAGAACACAAATCAGGCAAAATTGCATCATTCACGGAAACCCATATTTGGATAAGACATAAGATGGTGTATGAGCCTGAACTTATTTAGATCCTTTTTAGGCCTCACCCCAAAAGAAGAGACTACCAAATATGCAATCTACGGAGCAGAAAACAGACCACTCATTCGTCCCAATTAAATTTCGTTCGCCAACTTCTCCGCCTACCTTTAGTGTGATCCAGAGCCGATTTCAGATTCTTGGGAATCCAAAACACGTTTGCCAATCTGCTGGGGATCCAGAACCTGTGCCTAAACCCCTCTTCCAAAGTTCCCGCTGCTCCGGATAACTACTTAAAAAGGGAGCCAATCCAATTTCTTAAGCCATCTCCCTACCTAGCTTGCCCCTGTTGGAAACACCAAGCCCAGAATGGGCGCCACAGCACCCAGACCACTCATGCCGGAAGCGGCAACCCACTCCAAATTTGCAGGCCCCCTCATTAAACTGCCAGTATAGCCCCTTCCGCTGCAAGGCCGGTGCTCCTGAGCTGAAAAAAATACCTGCCCCCCTGGAAATAACTGTCCCCCAAACCTCACCCAGGTCATTAGCCGCATCCAGAGGACAATGTCCTTATGATCTAAGGGACGGACGAACCATTTTCTGCTGCCTCTATGCTGGGATAAACCCATTCGCATTGAGATAACAAAACAACGTCAAGCATTGCTCTGGCGCACGTTCCCCAACCACGGTAACAAAAATCAAAAAAGCCTGCAACCAATTCCCAAACGTCCTGGGAATCAACTGATACTTACATGCCTCTGCATCCTCTTTCTGAACATCACCCAGGGTTCCCCTATCCAGATTAAAATGTGAGAAAATGAGAAAATATCAATGAGCTCACCTCTCCTAGTGCGTTCCTTTACTTCGGTCTGCAAATGCTCCCCAAGGGGACCCTCAAAACATGCGTAAACTTCCCCCTTGCCGCATTCCCCACCACTTGTACAGCATCTGCCAGCTCCACCACCCCCTGCCCCTGTTGGTCCTGGTCACCAATGCCTCCACCACCTTCTGACCCACCACTCTCTAGAAATCGCCGGCTCCAGGCAACTCTTGTCTCTGCCCTAGCTGCCCACCCCCACTTGCTTCCCCTGACACACCATAGACCTTAGCACCCCCCATCCGCCGGAGAAATCTACGCTGCCGTTGGCAGCTGCGGGAGCCCCCTTCCAGTCTCTGCATTATTCTCTTAGATTGTAATTTTGGACAGGGTCCTTCCCTCCTCCTGTGTGATTGTTTTCATCTGTCTGTCGTTTGCTCCCCCTATTTCATGTACAGCGCTGCGTTGGAAGTTGGCTATTTTTCTTTTCATAAATATAGCTGAATAATATGATGATAAAAATTAAAAAAATCTAGTAGTTATGTAGCCCTGTTATGGGGGGGGGGTCATGTAAATGAGCCTCACAAACCAGGCTATGGCGCTAACCTGTAGATAACAGGTATATCTAAAACAGTAATAACAATATTTACAATCCATATACATCAATGAGTACGCAGATAAAGCACATATCAAGCAGAGTCCTGAGGAGAATTGTGCACAAATATACCTGGGTATATATACAGTCTATAACCACAAATACCTCCAGCTATGATCAGTGTCAGGATGAGTTGCAGAGGCCTCTGGAGCTGATTGTAGCAAAGATGTCCTGATGAGATGATCCTGAAAACAGCAGTAAGGCGATCCTCCAACCTACAATTGGGCTGTGTATGCTGTGATCCTGGATTGCAGGGATGCAGGCAAAGTCTCTGGAGTTCAGGAACAATCTATCTGCGCTACCACTTAGACCCTAGCAATCACACTTATCTGCCAATGCAACTGGACGTTTACTACCTATGGGCCATTGGATGCCTAACCTATGCTAGATGTAACTAGACAGAAGGTACAGATCAGCAAAATTAACTGAAAGGGCAGAGCCAATATATATTTGTGTATGTAGCTGATACACTGACAGTAGGGATTTCCCTAAGTGATGTCTGATAACAGATATCACATATACCCCATTAATACAAAGGGAATTATTATAATAATGCACTACACACAGGCACAGCAGTCAGAGTGTTGTGGAAGGGATGCAGGCACCTACCCTGGCTAAGCACATGTTCTTATCTCTGCCCATGTACTTCCTGCATTTCCTAAGTGATCGCTGATGGGGTTTCTAAGGCCACTATCAGGGACAGGAAACACTTCAACAACTTTATTTGCAATTTACAAAGTTACAACTCAGCAAGCAGATAGAAAAAGGCAGTCCCATACAGTTATATTTTTAGACCACTAGATGGCAGTTTTTCATTAAAAAGGCATATTATTTATTTCTCAGTCCTAGAAGAAGCAGATGTTCCATAAGACACTTTATGAAATGAATGTAACAGAAAATGGCAACAGGCTTAAAGCTTGAAAAAAAAGGAGGTTAGACAATTATTTGGGTCCCTGTAGGTGAATGAGACATTAAGGGGTATGGCTAGTGAACAAAAACGGTTACTATAAACTGTAAGGGCATGTTTAGAAGTTTTTGCAAGTGTAGTGCTTGCACAGGCATTTCTAAAATTCCTAAAAAAACCTAGCAGTAATATCCTGGAATGGCTCCCCCTCCGCAGGAAAAGGAAAACACAGCAGAAAATTACTGAAAGCTTGAACAACTGCAAAAGTGCATAAAATTCTGAGGCAATGTAAAATAGATATTCCTATTGTATATGCAAATAAGCAAGCAATGTATAGAGTATCTGTGGCTAAAACTGTGTTTTCCTTTACTTCAGAATATTGTGGGAAAATGTTGAAAGTCCTCTCATTTTTGTTTGTTGCTGTCTGGACCCATGCACATTTGTGTGTTTCAATGTAGTGTGATCATGTACAAACATTTGTTTAACTGCATTATGCTTAGGCAGTCCTTTTTTTTATTTGGTTGCTCGGAGACTAAAAAAAAAACAAATACGTTTTTTATTTCCAGCACTGAAACCTGACCGCATTAGGTGGCAAAGGTGTGTGTGTTTATTGTACCATTTAGGATGAATTGGTAGCAAACCACTGCAATGGACCCAAAAATGTACATTTATTTTTTATTACTTGCATCACAGTACTGCACACAAGAATGGGTAAGGCAGATGCAGAAATCTATATTCAGGAGGAGGACTTTTAGATAAAGTGGTTTGGCACTGTGATATGATTTATTTGTTCTGTTGTTAATTCTGCATATAATACTTTTATTGTATAGTGGTAAAAGTTATAATTGGCTTTTGTTTCTATGTATGGAAATATTGTATCAATACCGCTTGTTCAATTAGATTTCTTGTAAACCTAAAACACAGCCACTCTAGCAAAAGAGTTGAAACCAATGCATACAGGGCACAGAAAATTGTCACTTCATGACCTCAGCCACTCAGCCACAACATTCAGACATTTTTGGAAGTTTTTTCAAATTTTCTCATCAAGAAAAAAGTTTGGAATGTACTTTTTCACAAGGAATTGACTGTATGTTTAGCATTTACATGCAAAAAAACCCAACCACAATTAATTTAATCACTTCAGAAACATTACGAAAAGTTAGAAAAATTACAAAAAGCTTTGTTCTTCTTATTTTGCCAAAGGTATATTCAAATGTTGGAAATGCAATTAATGGATTACAGCAAGCATCACATATGGATTTATTTATAAAGCAGTGAATCTGGAATTCACTGAAACATTTTCAGATGGAGGATTAGTAACTGCCATTGACCTGGAGCTTTTCCCACCTAGCAATGTTTCAGTGAATGTCAAATTCACTGCTTTATAAATAAACCCAATAATTACATTCACAAATAACCTTTTAAACTTTTTAATAACTTTGGATTACAAACTCAGCATGTAAAAAAAAAAAAAAAGAAAAGAAAATTGGATCCAGAGTTACCTTTACATTTGAAAGGACATAACTGGACTATATCCTTAAGATTTGAACTTTACTCCAGTTTGGGTCACATTTTTACATCAACAAGGATAAGTCTGCATTCCCCCTGCAATGAATGCAGAGCGGTTCTTAATATGGAACCTTAATGAGCATAGACACCTCTATGATATACTGTCCAATGTGCACCTCCCATCTCTTTCCTCCCTGAATATCAGAGATTGTGGCCCCTTGGTTTCAGTACTGACAGCTTTTTTCCTTCATGTCCACATATAGAGATAAACACAGAAGCCTGACTGCTATGGAGGTGATACTAAAGTCCTCTGACTGCCCTATCTCCCTATTATATGCTATCCTTTTGATTCCACGTCTTACTCTTTAATATACACTAGATATTGGGAATTGGATCTGGATATGCATATCTCTGATTCTGAATGGGAACAGGCCTTTATCTTGACACACAAACTTGCCATGTATAGCACAGGATACTACAAATAAGATCCTCTCCAGGTTGTATAGATGCCCAACATATCTACATTCTTTCTTTGCCTCTCTGCCTGACACATGTTGGCAAATAGGGGCTCTATGCTACATGGTATATATGGTGGGAATTCCTATCTATCCTTTGCCTATGGGATACAATCATAACAGTTTATAATGTACTGACGGGTGCAGACATCCCTAATAAACTGATGTGGTCAGCTTGGGATTGGTTTAAGGAATCCCCTCTTCTCCCCAACTTCTCATAAAGTGACATACGCTCCTTGGCATTGATATAGCGAGAATAATATTGCAAGAATTGATAAATTTATGTACTCATCTGATTCACTCAATGATTTGGATGCCTGTATATTACATGCATAATTTCCCCCTATCCCCCTCTTCTTCCCCTGCCTTGCCCTAAACCCACTACTCCCTCCTCCTTGTTATTCCTATAGGGCCATATGTGTGTGTGTCCTAGTCCTAGTCCCCCCCCCCCCCTTTAGACCTGGTACAATTCACATTTTTACGTGAATGACTTGTCATAAAATTTTCCCGTCCGCCTTTATGGATAGGGTAAATGTTCTTAACTCATTGGACATTTTCTGTAACTGATCATATATTGTTACTCATGGACATTATCTCTGGTTCCTTTGTACTGTTTTGTACCTTATTTGTATGCTATATCCATTTGTTGTACACATTCATGTTTATTTAACCATGTTTATTGTTGTATTTTTGTTATAAAAATTGTAATAAACTTGATTGAAACAAAGGATAGGTCTCAACACTTTTGCACTGCTTTTGTTCTCATGACTAGTTGATCACGACTTGATCCTTGACAATGAATTCTTTGATGAAAAGACACATCCTGAATGGCTTTCTATATATAGCAGTATTTGCATATTTGTTTTGATGAGCATATATTAAATTACTACTTAACTACTGTTACCATTACCTAACAGAGGGAAGGGAAGTGAAAACTGAAGTATATATACGAGGGGGTGCTGAGAAGTTCCAGGATTTGCCTGGAAAGAAGAGAGCCAGAGTTATGAAATAACACATTTATTCAACATATTCCCCCCCTGAGACTGATGCACTTGGCACAGCTTAGTTGCAGCTTTTCTAGACTGTTCAAATAAAAGTCCTTTGGTTGGGCCTCAAACCAGCTCTCAGCAGAATCTTTGGCATCAGAAATGTCCTCAAAACGTTGCCCCTTCAGGTGTTTCTTCAAATTCGGGAACAGATAATTCGAAGGGGCCAAGTCAGGTGAAAAGAAGGGATAGTGGACCAATTGGAAACCCAGGGTGTTCAATTTGGCAGCCACAACATTGGACATGTGCGCAGGTGCATTGTCCTGCAAAAAAAGGATCCCTTTTGCCAACTTTCCACAGCGTTTCATCTTAATTGCCATCTTCAGCTGGTCCAGGAGGTTAACATAATACTGTCCAGTGATACTAAAGCCCTGAGGTAGGTAGTCAACACACAGAACACCGTCTTTGTCCCAGAAAACAGACGTAATGTCTTTTTTGGCCGATTTCTGGGTTCAGAACTTCTTCAGCCACGGGGACCCGCTGTGACGCCATATCTTTGACTGTTCCTTGGTTTCAGGATCATAGATGTGGAGCCGGGTTTCATCCTCAGTCACTAACCTAGCCAAAAAGTCCTGTGCAGCTTCAAAATGGGCCAAAATGGCTTTGGATGCTTCAACTTGTTCCTTCTTCTGATCACTGTTCAAACATTTCAGCACCCACTTCGCTAAAAGCCTGTGCATGTCTAGGATAGTGGTGATAACAAACCCAACACGCTCCCGTGAAATGTCAAGTATCTCGGATATTTTGCGGCTGTTCGCCCCGTCCTCAATAATCAGCTCATGGACAGCATCGCAGGTTGCTGGGTCAGTTGAGGTTGGGGGGCGCCCTCTCCAGGGGCTCTTCTTCAACGGTTAAATGCCCAGTCTTGAAACGAGATATCCAGTTTTTGACAGTGCTGTAGGATGGACACCTCCCCCAGTGTTTTTGACATCTCATTGTGAATGTCCTATGCTGACTTTCCTTGAGGAAACAAAAACTTCATGCCAGCCCGTAACTCCAACTACATGGATCTTGCTTGTGCCTCTGCCATCATAGCTTCTCACTAAAAGAAAAAACAGTTTTAAGAATCGCAAAGACCTGATATTTGCACAGTTACATAGTAAGATATTAGGCCATCATATGCCCCCACACTCATTTGTCCATTTCATCTTGTTTCACATTGTTAACCTTGTACTAGAGCCTGGAAAAGGAGCAATTTACAAAGTACAATTTACAAAATATTAGTTTCAAATTATTATTAAATAATTTAAAAAAATCTTGTTAGAAATAAGCACTTAAACATCATAAGAAGATGAGTGGAAGACTGAAATGTATAATTATTTTGCCATCTACTTTTCTTGCCATGTCAGAAATTTTAAATCTGTATCTGTGTAAAACCGTGTTAAAATGCTTGATCGCTTGACACAACTGTGATGTGCGTGTGCTTTCTCAAGTCTTCCTGTCAAGCAAGGAAACAGTAGGGTAGCACTGCCATGGTTCTATGAATAAAACTGTTTGTCTATAAATTTAAATATATTCAGTTTGCCTTTTTCAATGACAGAACACTTCCTGCATGCATTTCTTTAAATAATAACACTTTTTTGCAAACATGAAATATAAGGTTACTATAGCAGAAAAGTATAAAACTAGCACTAAATCTCTTGCTTCTGTTTTCAAAGGGTGTATTCACTTGTTGGAACTTTATGCAGTGCTGTGAGGCGAAAGATACCTGGTTACTTTAATTTAAAAAAGGGTCCTAAGAATATGGGCAGTTGGAGTCTAAACATGTAAGAAAATGGGAATTACCCAGATTGTTATGGACTTTCAGCTGATGTTCAGAGCCAGCAGCTCCTTTGCACAAGATGTTTATGGTAGAACATTAGTACATGAAGAGGTAAAGCAAATTTATTTAGGGTACAGATGAGTTAAAAGTCCATGGCCATTGTGGTGTGATCCAGGGTTTACCTTTTCCCATATTATTGGAGTACATATGAAGCACAGTGGAGGAAAGATAAGGTGGAGGAGGAGTTGGCGGTGGAGCCAATAAAAAGGGGGTAGACTGCTGTATTGGGGTTAGTTTCAGATATGTAACTATAATTTTCTCCATGCAGCACCTTCTTCTGGGTTGTGACCAGTGCCTTTAGTGAACAGGAGAGGCTGAGGTTCCCACAATCTCCATTAGTGCATGGAGATTGTTGAAACTGTGAAGCTCGCTATCTCCTTGTGCTTTTTTGATGGTAATGCCTATCCCAATCCTGCCTCTTGTGCCACCTCCTCCGACTCCAAATTGAATTGTACTGTAAAAATTAAAAAAAATGTAAAGATTATTTTCTTAACAAGCAGCACTACAGATCTCAGTTGTCAAAAATCAATTTGGCCTTTTGTCAACCATTGACGTAGGAAGAGCATTTAGGTAGGGCATAAATCTTGTAATTAAAGGGAGCTGGGCCATTTCAGGAAGGCTTCCAAACCTGGGCATCTCTTTTTAAATTGGTCTGTGAGACTCTTATTTTTTTTTTTAAAATAGTGACTTCAACATAATATACATTTTAAATATGCAAATTATATTTTAAGTTCTGACAAAACTGTTATGATCTTCATGTTCATTGTTGTTTTTTCTTGGTGTGGCATGAATTAACTCCAGATCCGGGTAGTTATAGTTGAGAAGTTGCATGAAGAATAACTGCCTGACCTCATGCTGCTATTCAGTGGTACAATTGCTGTGCAGAACTTGCAGAGAACGTGTGGCATTAGTTCAGGCAGCTGGAATAAAAAAATTGTACTTCTTTCAACCATGTTGCCAATACCATCAATAAAATGGGTTTGTAGAACATCCATTTACTGTATAGTATGGGTCACTGCTTTGACAGGTGATGAACATGCTGTAAAAAGTTTTGAATAATGGTTGGTGGGAGGATTATTTTTTCAGGTTGACATTATACTCAGCTACACCAAGAAATGATAACACAAATGGTTTTATTTTGGTAAATAACATTATTTACTATTAATATTAGGTAATTAATAATATTATGATAATTATTATTATTAATAATATTATTATTATTATTATTAATAATAATATTTGGTAAATACCATTATTAACCAACGTAAACTACTGGGGGGGGGGGTAAAGGGATGTATAAATAACAAACAACTGTGACCTCTACACAAAGAAAAGTACATATTGTATGTGAATAGAGTTTACTTTTTTTAATACATATATGCTGTATATGCACAACCCTTATTAACATTAATATTGGTTGGAAGGTTTGGGAAGG